>NW_006238915.1:246297-246649 GCF_000375325.1 Capsella rubella | reverse complement strand
ATTTATAAAGTTTTAAAAAGGTTCTAAACGGCATTTATAAGACTTTTATAAGTTTTTTTATAAGGTTTACAAAGTTTTTATATATTTTAAAATAATTTCTAAAAGGTTTTTAAAAGGTATATATATGGTATTTAAAATTTACACACATAGAAAGATAATTTGTGTCTAAATATATAAGCTTACACATTTTTTTTATAAATATCAAATTTTTTACTTTTTAATTTATAAAAAATACCTTTTTCCATACCACTTTTTAAAAATACCCTTATTTCAAAATTTATTAAAAAAACCACAATAAATATTGAAATGTATCCAAATATGTGTGTAAACTTATAAATATACACACAAATTA
>NW_006238915.1:243720-246197 GCF_000375325.1 Capsella rubella | reverse complement strand
TAAATACCTTTTAAAAACCTTTACCTTATAAACCCTTTTAAAAACCACTTAAAAACCTTTTAAAACTTGTAAAAATGATTTAAAATCTTTTAAAACATTATAAAATATTTGTATCAAACTTCCAAGTAGTAGTTCTTATATAGAAGTACCTTATAAACCATATAAAACTTTATAATTTTTCATATTTAAACATGGATATTTTTGAAAATGGATAGATAGAGGAGGTATTTTTGAAAAAGGGTACACAAAAAGGGGTATTTCTCAAAAATTCTCTTTAATTTTTTATAATTATTTTTTAATGTTGTTAAAAATTCTATTTTTATCTTAATATTAACAAAATTAGATATAAAATATTGCGACATCTTATGTTTTTACTTGACACTTATCATGATCACGTGAGTTAGTAAATTTAAAAACCAAGTTTCGACATATAATCTCGTTTAATTGTTAAACTTAAACCATACTTTTAATTTATAAAGATAAACCATAATTTTTATTTATCATTTATATACCCAAACCAACAAATAACCTGATTTAATTGTAAAATTAAAGTTGAAACCTTAATCCTCTTATGTAAACAAAAACCGCCGTATATTCTTGTTAATTATAAATTTTAAATCCCTATCTTATTAATAAACCAAATTGACATAACTGAAATTAGGTTATTTGTTTAATTTATTAATAATTTTTAATATATAATTCTTTATAATATTTATTTTATATATTTTCTTTTTCGATAGGGTTAATAATATTTCTATTTTATCCAAATATTAACAAAATTAGTTACGACACGTGTCAATATCTTATAGTTTATAATTGACACGTGTCACGATCTTGTTAATGGCTAACTTTGAAAACCAAGGTTTATATAATAAGATAGTTGGGTTTTCAAAGTTAGTCATTAACAAGATTGTGACACATGTCAATTGAATTGATAAGATATTGACACATGTCAGATAATTAGTGGTAAGAAATTATATAAATTAGTTTTCAAAAAAAAAATATTTTCTAAATAGAAAGAAAAAAAATTTAGGAAATGTAACAGTTACTTAGTAGTAATCCTAAAGGTATAGGATAACAATTATAAAATAACATTATGAATAAAAATTATAAAGATTAGGTCTCAGGAATAAAAAATTAAGAAATAAAGAAAAAATATAATAAGTTAGTCAACTATAAGTTAATTTTAGAAAATATTTGCATTATCTTGAATATTATGTAATATTTTTTAAAACAATTTCCAGTAAGTTAATCTTAATAAGTTATTCATTAATGTGACATGTGTCGATTGTATCGATAAGATACTGACATGTGTAAATTTAAGATATAATAAAATATTTTAAAACTAAATTTATAAACCTATCATAAAACAGTTTTAAATAAGTAATACATATAAAAGTATACCTAATTATAATGGATTTTTCATATTAATTTAAAATTTTTTAATATGTAAAACTTGGTTTTCAGAGTTACTAATCACGTGATTGTGATATATGTCTAATAAAACATTAGATGGTACAATTAAAAGAGAATATGGGTTTAACAAAATAAATATTTATAATAATCGTTTTCACTTTTTGAAAAATATGTTATAATTGTTTAATTTTTAATTTCTATTTAAATATAATATATCATAATGCAATCTCACTAGGATTTACCCCGTGGTACACCACGGGTCCATCATTTAATATAGAGAAATTTTGAGAAATACCCATTTTGGTGTATCCCTTTTTAAAAATACCTCTATTTTCTATCCATTTTCAAAAATACCATTTTTCAAATATGAAAAATTAGAAACTTTTATATGGTTGATAAGATGCATCAAGATCATCATTACTACTAGGAAACTAAATCCAAATATTTATAAGGTTTTAAAAGGTTCTAAACATCAATTATAAGGTTTTTATAAGGTTTTATAGTTTTTATAAGGTTTTTAAATGATTTTTAAAATATTTTTAAAAGGTACTTATACGGTATTTATGAAATATATATATGAATTTACACACATAAAAAGATAGTTTGTGTCTATAAATATAAGCTTACACATATTCTTTGATAAATTTCAAAATTTATCGTGACTTTTTGATAAAACTAGAAAGAGGATTATTTTTAAAAAGTGGTAGTAGACAAAGAGTATTTTTGAAATTCCCCCTTTAATATATTAGAAATTGATACCAATAACCTTTTGATGATACCCTCTTTTAAAAATACCCTCTTTTTTACCATTTTCATTTTTGCACTCTCTTAATTTTTAATGGCTATTTTACCCCTATTTGAAAGAATATTCTTTCACAAAGGAAGGAATATTCCTTCCAAAAATTTTCCCCCCAAAAATTTCCCGCCAAAAACTTTCCCGCCAAAATTTTCCCGCCAAAAAAGTTTCCGAGAAAAAATTTTCCCGCCAAAAAATTTCTCGGGAAAATTTTCCCGCCAAAAAATTTCCGCAAAAATTTTCCCGCAAAAAAAAATATTTTCTC
>NW_006238915.1:192906-243438 GCF_000375325.1 Capsella rubella | reverse complement strand
TTAAAATGATTTACAAGTGTTTTTAAAAAGATTTAAAAGTATATTTAAATGCATACACAGATTTAAAAATAGTTTTAAAGGATTTACAAGAAGTTTTAAAGGGTTTTAGAAGTTTACAAAGGTTTTTGAAGGGTTTACAAAAGTTTTTAAAGGTATTACAAGTTCTTTAAAATGGGTTTTAAGGATTTACAAGGGTTTTTAACGGGTTTTAGAAGTTTACAAAAGTTTTTATTAAATGATTTATCACGGTTATAAGTGGTTTAAAGGGATTTACAAGTGTTTATAAATGTTATAAAATGATTTACAATGGTTTTAAAAGGTTTACTCAAGTTTTGAAAGGTTTTGGATGACTTTTAAAATATTTACAAGGTTTTTTTAAGAAATTGCGGAAAAATTTTGGCTGAAAATTTTTGGCGGGAAAATTTTTGTCGGAAATTTTTTGGCGGGAATTTTTTTTTGGCGGGAAAATTTTTTGTCGGAATTTTTTGGCGGGAAAATTTTTGGCGGGAAAATTTGGCGGGAAATTTTTCGGAAGGAATATTATTTTTGTTGTAAGAATATTCTTTTTTTTTATCATGGGTTATAATAAAAGAGGGTAATTTAGTCATTTGTACATTGAAGAGGGTATTTTTGAAAATGAACACATAGAGAGGGTACTTGTAAAAAAGGGTATCATAATAAAGGTTAGTTGTGCAAATCTCCCTTAATATATTTGTTTGATTGATCATTTTCGTGGTTGGTTTATATAGTTTAATTTTATACATGTTTATATCTTTTTAATTTATATAATTTTATGAATTTGTATAATAAGTAAACTCATAAATATATGTGATCAATCCGCGATACACTACCCACTATACACCGCGAGACGTATTTGTTATAAATAAAAATTTATATTTTAATTTAACCTGTAAAAAAAATTAATATACACAACCCGAAAGAAAAATATAATCATATTTATATAAACTCAAAACCGTTCAATCATATTTATCTACAATATTATTATATTTTAAAATATTTTTAGTGTTAAAATATTAATATTTTTGTAGAGTTTAAATATTTTTAATATTTTTAATATTCTATAAAACTTTAAAATTAAATATTATTTGCAGCTTTTAAAAGTTTTAATATTTATAATATTTTAAAATTTTTAGAAAATTAAATTTTAGAAAATATGTTAGCTTAAAAAATAACATTTTAGAAAATATATCTAAAAAACAAAGATAACATTTTTTTAGAAAAATAAAAAGATAAAAATATATGTTAGCTTATGAAATAATCAACTAATCAAATTCTACATAGTATATATACATAACTGATCATATCATCAAATTTTTAAAAATTATATAATTTAAAAAAGTTTAATAAAATTTAAAGAAATCAATAATTAAATATTTGTTTGCTAAAATCATGCGAATAAACATTCTAAATCACATAAATTTCTTATTTTCATATAAAAAATATTCATATTCAAAAAGCAATCTAGCAATTATAGCACAAAAGATATCTACAAAATTTATCATTAATTCAATTAGTTAATAATTTTTTATTTGGTCAAGCAGTTAGTTAATGATTATTCTAAACTTCTTTTTTCTTATTAATTTCACACAAGCTTAACAAAATAAATCTTCATCCATTGGCAATTTGCATATCATTACTATTATAAAATATTAAATAATTGTTTTATCAAATCGTAAACTACATTTTGAGATTATAAACATGTAGAATTTCTATTAAGATTAAAACTAGATAACAAGTGGATATATCACATTTAAATGATTTTAGCGACTTATTCACAATTTTTAAATAATAAATGGATTATATTTTTATGATTTAATCTAATTGAAAACAAATAAAATGTCAAATTGGTATGATATAAATGATATAATAAATAAATATCTACAAAATTTATCTCACATATACTTCCAATTTTAAACAATCCTTGAAAAATATGATATATAATTTTTGGATAACCGGTTGAAATAAAAAAAATTGGTAGTTATATTTAATTCTTAAAATCTTAAAATATTAAACAAAACTCAACTTTGGATCGAGTATCATCTGGTATCAGAGCTTCAAAAGTTCCTACCCAATAGGTTGTGTCATTCCAACCTTTATCTTTCAATTTTTCTGTTTTGTTGTTTTAATTCTCATAAATTCGTAAAAACAAAATAAAAATTTATTTCTTGCTTTATTCTTGTTTGATTGCTTTCTTATCATTATAAAAAAAACAGCATAAAAGTTATTTATTTCTAGTTTTTGTGTTATTTCCATTTAAATCTGTAAAACCAAAAAAAAAAGAAAATTGTATTTTGTTATTTTAATTAATTTTTTTATTTTAGTTGTTGAAAATCAGAAAAAGAAAATAAAAATTGATTTTTATTCCTTTTCTTATTTAATTTTGAAATTATCTTGTACAAAAAAAAAAGGAAATTTGTCTTTTTTATTTTTTTTGTTATTTTCTTACCTTATTTTTGTTATTGAATCTTGATACGCTTTGTTCTTTTACTTGTTGCGAGGTCTAGAAGAAAAAAAAAACAGAGGTAAAAATGGAGTAATCTGATGATTAAAGCCCTTACCAAGCCGTTTTAGCAGGATTACAAATCAGTTTTATCTCTATCTTTATGTGTAACGGATACATTGCAATGTATTCAGGTTTACTCTTTGGTTTAGTAAGTTATTCCTACCGGTTTGTGGTAGTGAACAGTATGTAAGGCATTGTTTACCATTTACAGAAACCTTATCAATGAACTACTTTCCTTCTTCCCTATTGTCTATATCTTTCCTCTTGACGGCGCTTAAGCTTGCTTGTCACTGTGATTCAGTTCTTTGAGGTGATCTCTCTTTCCCTTACGATTATCTTTCAGCTCTATATCTCACTAATCTTAGTTCTCTTGGTGAGTTCCTAGATTGGTTTACCTAATTACTTTTTCCCTGTCTCATTGGTATAAGAGCCAACGAAACCTCGGACCTTCTCATCCATGGCCGACGCAGCTCACGCAACTCGCCTACAGACCATGAATAAACAGATCGATGAACAAAAGCAAACCACCAACGAGATTAAGAGCCAAATTGCAGACCTCATGCAGTCCCATCAAGATCTGCTTAAGTCAAACAAAATGATGGAGTCTCTTCTGTCTAAGCTGACGAACCTGTCGACGGAACAAACACGCCATACCCCGGACACTCCTATATCTGTCTCCGGCGACGTCACTTCGACATCTCAGCTACCACAACCTCCGGACCCACCGGATCTGTCGAACTATGCTAGTGCTTCGAACGGCAAGCGACCAATGGAACCAACTCGCGCCCCTCCTCACCATCCCGTTTCCGGTGGTCTTTCCACTCGTCTGACCAAGGTGGGCTTCCCTATCTTCGACGGAACACGTATCGCGACTGGATCTATCGATGTGAGCAGTTCTTTGTGCTTGATAGCACTCCACCTGAAGAAAAAGTTCAAATGGCTTCCATCTACATGGAAGGGAAAGCTTTACAGTGGCTATACAACTATATGAACAACCGTTTTAGGCTGTACCCATCATGGTCCGATTTCATTATTGCTCTCTCAATACGGTTTGGTGAAGCTTCCAGCGATCCGTTGTCAGTTTTGGTGAGTCTAAAGCAAGCTGGAGACTTCGTCGAGATGTACCTAGCCAAGTTCGAAGATGCTCTCACCCGGTTAACTCTCCCGGATCAACATGCCTTGAGTATCTTCCTGACCAACCTCAACCCACAGCTCTCCTTACACGTCCGTCAATTCGAGGTCACAAATATCTCTGATGCTGCTCGCCTCGCAACCCTCCATGAATCATACCTCACACACAGCCAACCCAAACAAACCCAAGCTCCCTTCAATACCTACTCCAAATACACCAACACCCACAAACAGCCAAACCCATTACCACTACTCCCTTCCCTTGAACCACTCAAACACAAAACCTTCAAACCAAACCCACTCCACAAAAACCCAGAAAAAAACCCCACAAAATTTTTCATACCAGGAAATGCAAGAACGACGCAGCAAAGGCCTCTGTATATTATGTGATGAGCTTTCTCTCCTAGCCACCATCTCAAACATAAAAGGTCACAGGTTTTTGTCATAGAATGTGATGAGGAAGAGTGCTCTGAGGAGGGTGAAATCTTTGCTACCAACACTGAAGTCCATATTGAAGAAAAACAGAGGGAGACCCTGTGATTTCGGTTAATGCCTTACATGGTTACTCCAACTACACGTGTATGGTATTGACTGGCCAGTATGGCAAGAGGAAGCTACTGATTCTAGTGGATCCAGGCAGCACACACACTTTCCTAAACAAGAATGTAGCTAATGAACTCGGCTGCTTACTTGAGGCTACAAGACCCATCACTGTCGCTGCTGCCTTAGATGGGAAAATCGTGACGCAGTTCAAATGCTCTGCTTTCACTTGGAAGATGCAGGGCTACTCTTTCGCAACAGACGTACGCACTCTCCCACTGGACTGCTATGATCTGGTTTTAGGTGTCCAATGGCTTGTTACACTTGGTATCCTTTGGAACTTTGAAACGCTGCAAATGGAATTCAAAATAGATGGCGCTAAGTATGTTCTGCGGGGAACCAAGGCAGGTTGCAAAGAAGTTAAAGGTGGCAGCCTCAACAAGCTCATCTCCCAATCTCCTCAAATTGCTCTCTTGCAGGCTCAGCTGATCTCAGACACTATTGATCAGACCCCTTTACAACCTGAAGCATTGTTTTCCCACATCTCTGCCCGCCAAGCTACTATGTCTGAAGACCCATCTCTCCAACACCTGCTCGCAGTGTTTACCGACCTGTTTGCTAAGCCAAATGACCTCCCACCATTTCGAGACGGGTTTGATCACAAGATACCACTGGTTGCAGGTGTAAACCCGGTTAGTCTCCGCCCCTACAGGTACTTGTCCATGCAAAAGAATGTCATCGACAAGATGGTAAAGGATATGATCAACCAGGGAATTATCCAATGTAGCACAAGCCCTTATGCATCTCCCATTGTGCTCGTTAAAAAGAAAGACGGAACATGGCGCTTGTGCGTGGACTATAGGGGTCTCAACGAGCAAACCATCAAAGATAAGTACCCCATTCCCCTTTTGGAGGATATGTTGGTTGAGCTAGATGGTGCCAAATATTTTTCGAAGCTTGATCTGCGGGCTGGCTTTCATCAAATCCGGATGTCTCCTGATGATGTCCACAAGACTGCTTTTAAGACTCATGCTGGTCATTACGAATACTTGGTCATGCCCTTTGGTCTCACCAATGCCCTGACTACTTTTCAGGGTTTAATGAACATCGTCTTCCAAGAGGTAGCAAGAAAATTTGTGTTGGTCTTCTTCGACGATATTCTTGTCTACAGTCCAACCTGGGAGCTGTACCTTCATCATTTGCAACAAGTATTCCTAATTCTCATAAATCATATGCTCTACTTGAAACCTTCAAAATGTACTTTTGGAGCAACAATGGTGGAATATTTGGGGCACTTAATTTCAGAAGAAGGTGTAAGTACATATCCAACTAAGATTCAAGCAATTGAACAATGGCCAACCCCAGTGAACCCGAAACAGTTGAGGAGCTTTCTTGGGTTGGCTAACTACTACAGAAGGTTCATCAAAGGGTACAGCCTCATTGCCAGAGCACTCACCTCCCTGCTGAAGAAAGACGGGTTTCACTGGTCCTCAACAGCTGAGTCCGTTTTCCAGCAACATAAAGTGGCTCTTACCACCTCACCTGTCCTTGTTTTACCTTGTTTTGATAAGACCTTTGTGGTGGAAGTAGACGCCTCTAACGATGGAATCGGTGCAGTGCTGATGCAAGATAACCACCCAATATGCTATATCAGCCGCGCTTTAGGTCCTCGCCACCAGAAGCTCTCTGTTTACGAAAAAGAACTCCTTGCAGTTGCTCATGCGGTTCAGGTTTGGAACGCTTATCTAGCTCATCATCCCTTCATCATCAAAACGGATCAAAAGAGACTTAAATTCCTCATGGACCAGAAGGTAACTACCCTTTTCCAACATATGTGGTTATCTAAATTGATGGGTTACACATTTGAGATTCGGTACAAAGAGGGAAAAGACAATCATGCAGCTGATGCTCTCTCTCGGTTCACGGGTTCCCAACTGCTCCACATGACATTTTCCCAAGCGCATGACGGTTTCTATGACTCTCTGAAGCTTTTGTGGGAATCTGATGCTCAACTCTAGAAAATCATTTCTGATCTCAAGGCAAAACCTTCCTCACATCCATCCTATACTTATACAAATGACGAGTTACGACGCAAGGGAAAGCTTGTGGTGGGTAATGATTATGCTGTTAAAATGAGGATCCTCCAGCGGTTACATGATTCTGCTGTTGGTGGGCATTCTGGACGAGATGCAACACAACACTGAGTTAAGACTTTGTTTTACTGGCCTAAAATGAGTCTCGAGATCCAGAACTATGTGCGCAACTGCAACATTTGCCAGAAAAACAAGTATGACTATGCTGCTAAATCGGGGCTGTTGAATCCACTTCCGATACCTAAGGGTGTTTGGGAATCTGTCAGCTTAGACTTCGTGGAAGGTCTACCACCCTCATCTGGAAAACACTGCATTTTGGTTGTCATTGACAGACTCAGTAAGAATGCTCATTTCCTCTCTCTCTCTCTCTCTCACCCTTATACAGCCTTGGATATTGCACAAGTTTACTTGGATCAGGTTTTCAAGCTTCATGGTATGCCTAAGGATATCATCAGTGAAAGAGACCCAACATTCCTCAGTGAAATATGGAGAGAAATATTCCGAGTTCATGGTACCGACTTGAAATTCTCCACTTCTTACCACCCCCAAACTGATGGACACACAGAAATCACAAACAAAACATTGGAGACATATCTCAGGTGTATGGCTTCGGATGCGCCTCATACATGGAGCAAATGGCTGCCTTTGGCTGAGTGGTGGTACAACACTAATTATCACTCTGCGATCAAAGCAACACCATTTGAGGTAATCTATGGCCAGCCACCTCCTCTTCATCTTCCTTACTTGCCTGGTGAGAGCCCCTCTGCAGTTGTTGATAGGAGTTTACAGAAACGGGAAGAGGTTATCAACATGCTTAAGTTTCATTTTCTTCGAACTCAGAACAAAATGAAACAGACCGCTGATGCGCACAGGTCAGACAGGGTTTTCAAAATGGGAGATTTTGTGTACTTAAAGCTACAGCCCTACCGCCAGAACTCTTTGAATGCCAAGAATGTTCCCCATAAGCTATCACCGCGCTTTTATGGTCCATTCCAGGTCATTGATCGCGTTGGTTTTGTTGCTTACAAGCTGCAACTTCCACCTCAAGCATGTATTCACGATGTCTTTCATGTAAGTCAGTTAAAACTCTGCCCCAACCCTCCAACTACTGCGCCTGCCTTACCTCAGTATTTACTCGACATTGGCACATCTAAGGAACAAGCCTGTCACAAAGGTTCCCGTTCACTGGAAAGGCTCTACCCCAGCTGCTGCAACTTGGGAATTCTATCAAGATTTCATCACCAAGTATCCTACATTTGATCCTTGAGGACAAGGATTCTCTCAACCAGGGGGCATTGTAGCAGGATTACAAATCCGTTTTATCTCTAACTTTATGTGTAACGGATACATTGCAATGAACTCCGGTTTACTCTTTGGTTTAGTAAGTTATTCCTACCGGTTTGTGTAGTGAACAGTATGTAAGGCATTGTTTGCCATTTGCAGAAACCTAATCAATGAACTAGTTTCCTTCTTCCTTATTGTTTATCTCTTTTTTCTTGACGGCGCTTAAGCTTGCTTGTCACTGTGACTCAGTTCTTTGAGGTGATCTCTGTTTCCCTTATGATCATCTTTCAGCTCTGTATCTCACTAATCTTAGTTCTCTTGGTGAGTTCCTAGATTGGTTTACCTAATTACTTTTTCCCTTTCTCAGCTGGTGAAGACTATTGGAGTCTTGGAGTAGAAAGCCTAGCCTTGTCCGATGAAGAGGCTGACTCTACAGCACCACCATGGCCTGGAGATGAGTACACAAGCCCTAATTCTGAGGGAATATATGGCTACTACTCATGGAGAGAATAAACTGATTCCTAAACCAGTTTAGAAGATGCATATGAGAGTGATGAAGAACATTGGATTGAGGAGGCCAAATCAGAAGTTTCTTTCGAAGAGGATCCAGATTATGAACCTAATTCTGAAGGATATTTTGAAGAAGAGAACAAGCCAGAAGCTGAGTACAAAGAAGAGTTAGCTAGTGAAGGAGAAGAGGGAGTGCACGAAGTTGAATCATGGTGTGAAGAACCGGAGGGTGATTATAACGAAGGAGAAGAGCATAATCGTGTCTCTTATAATGGAGAAACTGATTCTGAAGACGATTATGAAGACTCTTATGTTGAAAACCGAACATGGTGTGAGATACCATACTCAGATCAAGAAGAAGAATACCAAGAAGAAACTGATTCCCAAATCAGTTTAGAAGATTACAGTTTATCCGGTGAAGCAAGTTTAGAAGAGAATTTTGGTAAAGAACCAGAATACGATGAGGTGAAAGAGCCACAATACCTAACCTATTCAGGTTATAGTCAAGGTACAGAAGATTACCTAAGATGGGAAGAGAACATGGAGGCAAACTTTCAGTCTTGTAAAGTGCCAATGGAGGAGCAGCTCTAATACGCTCTTGTCACACTCACCGGGCCAGCTTATGAATGGTGGGAGAAAGAGGAGAACGTCCGACTCAACTACAATGAACCAGCTCATACATGGGAAAGTTTTAAGTTAGAAATCTATGAGGAGTTTGTACAGGGAGTTTCAGCTCAACATCAATACCATAAGCCAAGTTACTCCTATAATAAGCCAAGGAGATGGATTCTAGCTATAGCCACAACATCGAGTAGAATGCTCAAACAGAAGAAAGATAGCTGTCCCAAGCCAACGAGAATGCCACCACATAACACAAAGAGGCAAACCAAGGCGTCACTAAAAGCACCAGCCCCAAAAGTGCAACAAATTCTCCAAGAGGTGACTCCAAAACCGAGTGCAAAGTCCTTATGTGCACCACAAAGCAAGGAGGTTGAAGGTAAGTCCTCTAACCTTCT
This sequence comes from Capsella rubella, assembly GCF_000375325.1. Lineage (NCBI taxonomy): Eukaryota > Viridiplantae > Streptophyta > Magnoliopsida > Brassicales > Brassicaceae > Capsella > Capsella rubella. The sequence goes on along the minus strand of NW_006238915.1, from coordinate 234,340 downwards.
AAAATTAAAAGCAATAACATGTTATAGATGTCATAGGAGAGGTCACTTTGCTGCAACTTTCCCTGAAAAACAAGTAGAAAATTCATCATCACTTAAGTTGATAGTCTAATTTCGACATGTCTTGAAATTCCCAATTCTTGTATAATGCACTTGTCTTTTCCAGAGGTTGTTGATACAGGTTTAGGACGTACCATGGAGTCCACAGCTTATGATGTAGTCCCTAAGTCCACAAAAACGTGTGTCCCAAACCGCATCCATCATTGTACACTTGTAAGTGAAACTTTCAATGTTGTTCAATTTTATAATTATCTTATATTGAAAATAAGTTTCAAGCCCTGTATCTCTAGCTTTTATATTTCAAGTATAATACAATTTGATCTTGCCTTTGAGTGTAGAAAGGGATGTAGGTATCATGGAGAGTTATGGAAAACAAAGAACGGTCACCACCAAGCTAAGCTTAATCACGGATAAAAGCCATCAAGAAGTTGACTCCGACCCTAAAACTATAAAGGTTCATAGTAACTCGTTTCATTTTGTTTATGAAGTTCCCATGACTGCTTTAATACACTTGTCTTTTGCCAAAAGTGTTGAAACAAATATAGGTGATAAGGAGATACATGCGGAACCAAAAGAGGCATCAACAACAAATGATGCCAAGCAGAAAAATCCAGAGCCCTTAATGTTCAAATCTATTCCCGAGGAGGATAAAATCATCATGCATAGCTTCTTGTTACAAGAAGAACCACCGGATCTAACCTCGAGTCGACAAGCTTTGTTGAACACGGAAAGCCTATTCTCCGAGATACCGGACCAGGTAAGTATACCTTTCACAACATATGTGCATGATGAACATAAGGCTGTTTTAAACTATTTATTATGTCCAGGAACTAGTGAAAATATTTTAAGTTTAAATCATAAACATAGGACACATAATTCTTGTCATAAAACGCAAGTTTTTGTGAAACCTAGCACTGTTAATGAATTGGCTCAAGCTGAAACGTGTTTACATATATTTTGTGATTATATGACTGCCATAACACACTTGTTTCTTGTCCAAAGCGTTGCAACATTTTCAGGTACCAACAAAGAATTCATGGTAAAAAAGGGAGATTCAACAAAGTTGGGGAAACTCATGTGCCACAATCAAAACTGGAGTAAAACAACATCAATGATGATCATTCTATCAGCCATGAAGACTATTGGAGTCCCAAATGTGTGCCTAATCAAAGAAGAACCGCCGGACACAAGAGATCACGTCCAAACCCGAGAAGAAGTCACGGACTTCACAACACAAATTACTTCCCCGGATAAATCAAGAAGATTTTTTCTAGCATTTTTGCTGAAGCAAGAACCACCAGATGCCCAACGCATCCCTAAACCGCAAACATACAAAGGTAAGACCCTAAGCTCGAAAAATTGAATGAAAGCTAACTTGCTTTCTCTGGGTGCAGATTGTCCAGATTTGAGGACAAAACTTTTTCAAGGGAGAGGGTATGATGAAGACATCCAAACCACATCATACGAGGATCAACCCAGATCAGCCGATTCGAGCCTCAAACAAACCATACCGTATAAAAATGAAGGATTCTTGCCCAAATGGAGTTCCAGTGAAGCACATGGCCTAGGATTGATTATTTACCATAAAATCAACCCTAAGAAGACTCACGGTTTAAGAGGAATCAGAAACCAATGGACCAGAATGAAGACTGTCCACGACGACCCACCCGTACTGTACCATGTTCAATCCATCAACCACATGAAGACTTTCCTCGACCTACAATGAAGATTCATCAGAAAATCACACATTTTAGGAAGATATTTCGAGCCAGAATTGAAGAAGAACGACCAGAAATCAAGATGGTTCATGAGGACCCGTTTCAATCGTACCATGAGCAAGCGTATGAAACCACCGACCAAACCACACGTCTATTCAAGCTGGGATTCAAAATCCATCCAAAATATGGATATTTTAAGAGGAATGATCAAGAAACATCAGTCCATCATCGAGGTATTTTGAGAGATAGACATGAGAGCCTCCTCGGACATGTCCAACGGCGAGCTAAGCAACAGTTTGGAGAATCCACTCGTGAATTTGACCTCGGCTTCATTATTCACCGCAAAACCAACCATATGGAGCATTATGATCGAGCCAAACCACCCCTGGTTCGAGTTGGATTTGCACTTACTCATTTGGCCTTACCCAAGGCCCATATGTCCTCGAAGATGGAAATTTCCGTAATTGGTTCCTTGGAGTTTTATTTTTGGAGACCAGGAGAACTTATATACCATACAGAGACTCTCCAATATGAATCAACATGCATCAGCATCCAGAGGATTAGGCGAATCCTCTTTCACTCCTACTTTTCATTTCTAGGCGCATTCACACTAGGACTGTTTAGACATCAGCGACTCTATTTCTACCAAATCTGCTGCGTTTTAAAGACTCTAAAAACATCACAGAATGTTCCAAGAAGTCAAAAATTCCTCCCCAAGCTTTCAAGATACAAGAGCAGAGACTTTCCTTATTTTGGCCGATTTTGTCATCAAAGCTCCAACGACCATATTCTTTATGTTTTTGCGATTTGTTTTCTTGTTTTAGACTCTAGGACCGTTGTATATTGAGCCTATAAAAGCTCAGGTCGTGATTCATTTTAAAGCACCCTTGATCATTGAAATTAATAAGAAAGCGTTTTCTTCTTTATAGTCCGAGTAACTTTGTGTTTGTTTGTTCTTTAGATTTAAGTGTGTGATTCACTATAGTCTATTGAAGCTGCGGATTAAGAGTGTGTTGAGTGATTCATCCCTCTTGTTCGTCCATTGATTGAGCAATTTAATCAAGTCTATCCATCGTTCCATCGATCGATTCTTCTTTGTTCGTGGTTCCATCGAGAGAGAGCGAAGGCCAACTCGATAAACCCTTTATGTCCGTCTGTTAGCCCTTCGGAGCATGTATCAATCATCCGCAAGTAGTACAACTGCTATACCACCGCACCTACTCCCTCCGAATGTACCACCCCAACACTTGGCGGTACACACGCCCCAACACTAGGCGGTACACAAGCCCCAACACTTGGCGGTACACACGCCCTAACCAACTGCACTCCTGCAATTTTATTTTTTCGTTTCTATAAATCCGTTTTCATTCTCAATTAAATCATTAATTAATATTTAAGACACTCATTGAATTAGTCACCAGTGAGGATGGTCCTCACTCACTCTCTTAGTTTTCACCCGCTTTTTAAAGTTCCTGGGACTACAATCTTGTTTTATTAATATGTTTTGTTCTAATATTGTTACAAGTCCTATTCTCTAGTTTATCTTCGTCATATCACCAATGTATGAATCCAAAAATCTCTTCGCTCTCAATTTAACTATTAATTAATGATCTTACTGAAATACCACTAATAAGGATAGTCTTCACACACTCAAGATTAAATGTAAAAACTCTCTTTCTACTACAATTTTCACTAGCTTTACAAACTTGTGGTGCTACAATTTTACTTTTTCATTCTCTTCTCTTTTCATATCACCCCCATCCCTGGTGGGACTCCTAGTGGTCCAACTAGAGCTTGCACTCAGAAAATCCGCAAGGCTATCGTTCCGACCCTTGACCCCACCTGTTGGAACATCCCTTACTGGGTTCCCAGCCACACTAGTACCGTCCCAAGCCAAACCGGTTTTCATGGCACTCACACTAGCATTACTCAGAGATCCCTCCTAATACGCCTGAGAATCACCAACATACTCATCCGTAGTACTCAAGCTCACATTTGCATCGATACTCGAGGCAACACCACGCCCCCACCGCGACCACGCCCACGACCACAACCACGACCACGCCCACGCCCACGACCACGACCACCGACACCTCCACATCTAACCATCTGCACTACACAATATAAGGCTAAAACACTAGAGCAACAAACCACAAAACACACAATTTACCGTGGAATCGCATTGAAGTCATAAGAGAATGATCTAGGTCTCCATGCCCACACAATTGATTAGATACACACAATCAGTTTACTTTTACAATTGTATTTTTCATTGTCTTGAGGATTCTTTCGTAGAACCAAATGGTCATATTTCTGATAGTCAACAATTATAGAGTTCACTTCAACCTGCACCAATAAATAATATACAATTATCAAAATATTTTTTTTGCATTCGTACCTTAAAGATTTAACAATGTTGTTTACAAGCTGTACAAAATTTCTAATGCTCTTATAAATCCTTAAAAGACACTTGTAAATATTTCTAATGCTCTTATATTTGAGAAAACAAAAAGTCGAAGTAACAAAAATTGACTTTGTCACCTTCTGCAATCCGTGTTATATCTTTTGAGTTGGAGAATTTGTGGGTATACATTGTAAAATTAAAGGCATATTTCCATTTGAAGTCACATCCCTTTGGCCAAACTTTTTCCTGAACTGCCCAACTAAGGATAATGTGCATATATGGATGGCAAACATAAATCTATTCAAACCAAATTGGGCCCTTGAGAACTGATCAATACATAAAAGCTTCACACTATTTACCAGATTAGTGTACACAATCCACCCATAAAGATACTTGCATAAATTTTAAAAATTAGTACCCCTCCGTATATTCTGTATGGGTATCTTGTGTACTGGATTTTGAGCAAGCAATATACCGTCAACTAGTAACAATGCCCCTAATCTAAATCCTCTCCTCAAGTTCCACTTTTTTTATTGTTTTTCCAAAACATCACTTAGAGCGTCGGCATTAACGTACCCCCACTTGGTCCCATAGATTTTTTTTTCAAAATTAAATCAAAAAAAAAATGGGTCGTCAACTAAAACGGGACCGTCCCGTGATTCTTTCCTTCATTAATCGCGGGCCCCACTGACACGTGGCGGCCCGCGATTGGTTACATTCTTTTTTTTAATTCAAAAGATTAAAAAAAAACTTGTTTTTGGGAGACGACACAACCGATGTGCATGCCCTTAGGGCTTTGAAAGATAGGATATCTTTCATCCACTTATCTACTTTGTTTTTCGCTTCACTTTTAGACAGTTTTCTCATGCATCTGCAATGCAAATCCAGTTGTTATGATAAACACTCTAATAAACTCTCAAAATTAGAAATTAGTATCTATTACATTTAACAAAATTTCCTAAAATATCTCCCTAATAAACTGAAAATTTCTTAAATATCTTTAAATTATCTTATTTGTTCTTAAATTTATATTCATACAAATTCAAATGTATAATAAAAATACAATTTTTTCCCGCATATGTTGCAATATGAATTTTTGAAAACGGATATATTTTAATCGATACATAAAATGTGTGTGTATTAAAGTATTATTGGTAATTGTGTAGCACGGGTCATGTGATGTAACAAGTTATAAATTACATAATTATGATTATAGATGTTTTTACGGGTTGTCTATTATAGTATAACTTACACAATATTTTAATATGAAATTATACTATTTAAACGAAAAATGTTTTGTCAACATCATTTCATTATGTTAAATATTATACTTATTTAATTAAGTTTTTCAAATTACAATTATATAAAAGCTAAATTATCATACAATATTTTACGGGTTAAATTATGGAACTAACAATCAAAATATAGTAGTACACTCTTATATACCAAACAAAATTAATAAAAAATATATTTTAGAATATCGTCTCGCTGGCCGCGCTGTACCGCGGTTTAAAATCTAGTATGGCATGAAAATTTGATTCCTTCACGTTTCACAAAATCTATAATAGGCCCCAAGAACGATTGCTTCGATATCTTAAATTCATTAGGCTCTAAAGCTTTCTCCACTAACTTCATAACAGTTTTCTTACAAGAAAACTTTGATACTCTTATCAATCTATCTATCTATGTGCCTGGTGTGTAAAGCCTTGGAGAAAAGTATAGGGTTTTTTGTACTCATTTTACCTGTAGTAAGAAAGAATTTTCTTAGACTACTTACAATGGGATGTTGAATATTTGTATTCAACAGTTGAAGTAGTGCAATGGTATGTTAAATTTTTTGTTAAAACTGATGTGGCATTAAACATGTTGAATGAATGAAGATGGAGCCCAATAAAGCCACTTGGCACTTATTAATTGGATTTATAGAATGTTTTAAAATAAAATATGGACTGTATTTTAATGGCTATGAAAATTTAAATATTTTCACCCAAATCAATTATTTCATTGTAAATTATTATTATCTATTTATTTATTATATTAAAATTCATTAATTTTCATACTCTATAGATGGGAATTTGTTTCATTTGATATGGACACTTGAAAAAAATTGTATTTTCTTGTACTTTTTTTTGTCAACAATAACTAAAGAATTGGTTTATAAAAGCCAATTAGAGGGACAATTGTTCACATACATAACAGAATGCGTAGTGGAACGGACATTCCGTGCCAATTTATCCGCTTGAACATTTGCATTTCGAGGAATAAGAGACAATGAGAAGGTAGAAAATTCCTCCCTGTCAACAGTTATATCATCAAGATATACAGAGAACGCCGGCCACTCGAGCGGGGAGGACACCATCTTCACCAAATCTGAACAGTCTGTAAGGAATGTGTATATTGTACTAGTTAATTAGTTATGTGTGTTATTCATAATTTTACATGTTTTAATAATGATTTTCCATATTTTTGTCTTTATAAATTTTTAAAAATAAAAGAAACTAAGAATATAAACTAAAAAAGTTATATTCTAAAAAATTATTTAAACTTCAATTATTATAATTTAATTCAGTAGATAATTTTTTATTAATGTATAATTATAAAACAAAATAAATAAAAATATGAGATAAAGTGGTAGGGTATGGTGTTGAAATTTATTAAACAAAAACTTTATAGTGTGCAAAAATAAGAAGGTGTTGAATTATTAGATAGAAGAGAGAGAATGATGATATGGAGTGAAAATTAGGGTGTTGAAAGTGTAACTTAACCTAACCTTTTAACAGTCATTAGCAGTTGTGAGCACTCTCACAAAGGGAATATCGAATACGTTTTGGTCTAGGTGTAAAGGCAGTTTTAGGTGGCTCAAGTGTTTAAGGTTCAACAGTAATATTAACGAATGCAAATCATTATGCAAAATCACATACCAATTGGGAGGTACATAACTTCCCTCTAACTCGGATCATCCTAACCACGTCAAATCCAGACAAATCATAAGTATCATAGATGCTTTTCAAGTAAAACCAAAGACATATCGACTTTTCCGGTTGCATTCTTTCTCCTTTCCCGTTCTCTTTTTTCCGAGGGAATAGAACCGGTTCTCGTCTCACACACTACATCAACAAAATCAATCATGAAAGCTCAGCACATGCTCATAAATATATCGATATAATCATAAGAACTCAATGTCAATCATCCCAAACAACTACAACTACAATCCTAATTAAAGGAAAGCTATGTCGGTCTGTATACTCCATAGTTCTTGCACATGAATGCACATAATGACAATGACATAAGAATGCATGTGGTCTGAAGCATGGATAGGGATAAAGGTGTGGTACTAAACTAAAGATGAGTCTAGCCATTTAGAGTTTACAAAGAGTGGCAAAATAACGCGGATTAAACTCTAAATGTATGATCCATTACATGATTACCATCCATTACATGATTACCAACCCCTAAGTGAGATATAATAAGTCAAGGTTAAGTTCAAATAAGCAAGGTTAAACTCAAATCATCCAAATTTCCAAGTGAGGGATAATACAAGTGATCTAGCATGAATTTTCCTGAAGTTCCAAGTTATCCTTAAACAATGCTAAATGGTCCCAAGACGATGAAATCAAGCAAGGTGCAATTCCCTAAGAAACGCTCATAGTTCTCATACAGCATTTTGACTCAATAAAACAAACACGATTTGACTCGATAAAACAAACTAACAGACTCAAGAAAAAATTAAAATGAAACATAAAAAAAAGCAAACTCCATCAGTAGACCAATGACACCTCCCCTAGACTTGCTTCACACCGTCTAGGTGTGAAAACAATTCCAAGAGAAGCGTCGATCTAACTCAAAGAAAAGCAAAATAACGAAAATAAAAATGGTATATAACAAGCAAATTAGAAGGTGTTACGCTTCTCAAATGTGATGTGGTGGACTCTCACTACAGCTGTGTGCCTGGCCTGGCTCCCTCCTGCTTCTACTGAGACGGATGTCTATATAATGCTCAGCTGTACCACTCGGACCGGCAATATCCTTACTATGCTTGCCGCGGTTCTCCTGTCCAATGGTTACTTCATGTGTGCCCCAGGTAGAAAGGCCAAGTTCTCCCGAGAGAGAAGCGCAGTAATAGCCGGGTTGGGGAGTGTGCAGTATGCTAGTAGACCGTCAAGACCCCAAAACTTGTAACATATCTATCGCTCAGAATATGGCAATGCATTGAGTACTTGATATCCACGTGCACCATATTCTCATTCACTTCTGAGGTAGATAAATCAATACCACAATGAATAAACAATGGAGTCAGAAAGGTACCCATGAACAACTGCTTAGGAAGGTTGAGCTTCACTTTCACAAACATCTCGCACAAAGTAGCTGCATAGTTCACTTCAGCCGATGATTAACTCCAAAGAAGAGCATCCATAACTCATTATCACGAACTGATCCCGACTCAGCTTTGAAGAAGATAGCATTGCTGATGATCTTGACACAAATATGCAGGACGGGATTGCGAATGGTAGTAATATTTGTGCCCCGGGATGTGTACGTTCCCCTACCAATCAAACCCCATAAATCACTTGTGCCCCGGGATGTGTACGTTCTCCCTGCGAAAACCCATCGTCACAGGTGTGGAAACTAACTGGTGTGGGTATTAATAGAAGTTATTTAATTGCTACTTCTTTTCTGTAATAGGTATTAAAACGCAAAAATGACCTGTTTTTCATTCTATGCTTTTTTTTAGAGCAGTTTTCTGAGTTTTTGACTTGTAAGCAACATCTGGGATAGAGACTGATCCTCTTTGAAAATTTGGAGAAGATTTCTAAACCTTATTCTTATTCTAATCTATTGAATCATGTTTTCTTCAATATCTATTTGCTTTGTTTCAATTATTATGTGTGAGTAGTCTTTTAATTGGGTTTAGGGTTCTAAGTAGGAGAATTCAATGATTTGATAAATTAGATGTCTTAGGGAATTCTTATTCTTTGGGTTCTTCAATATGCATGTTCTCAATGCTAGAATAGGATTGATCACCCTGTTTTAGAGCTTAGGCTTTTATTTGTTTCAGAGATGTTCGATAAAGTGCTTGAATGAATGTAAATTGAGCATTGTATTTCTAACCTACGAGAGTTGATGTTAGAATGCATTGTGAACGAAATGAACCTGTTTGATAATGGTAATTTTAACTAGGAAATTACAAATGAGAGTTTAGTAATTGAATAGTTGAATTTTGTGATAATGTCTTGAGAGAGAATTAATCTAAATTTATGTTCATGTTCAAGAACGGTTCTTTATGTCTGAATCCTTGCTACGTTTATTCAGTAGTCATTTTTATTTCAAATACACTATAGCCCAATGTCTTTAATTCATAAGTTTTTTAAAAAATTTCATTTTTATTTACAAAAATGAAAACCCAACAACAATTCTTTTCCGCTTTAACTAATTACGAGTCTCGCAAGTCTCTAGTGTAACCTTCCTCCTTGTGATTGATCCCGCATATACTCTATTTCGGTTAAGTTATCGGGTTAAATACTCGAGTAATCACTCCTACAAGATCAAAATCATACTCAAGCGATCTGGCGAACATGATTTTAGTGACTTAAAGAGTAGTTTGGTAAATCGGAAGAATTGTGATATGTGGATGGTCTATTTTTTGTGTTCTTCTTTTAAGTTTGTTATGTATGTGTAAAACCATATAATATTTTGATTAATAAAAATGCAAGTGGATTAATTGTCTATTTATAGTGTTCTAGTGAGTTGATTAAGTAAGAATTTGAATAAGCAAAATTGCGTCTAATGTTGGTTGATTAAGTGACTTTTAAGTAATAATAGAAGTTACGATGTTAGTTTCAACACCAGTTAAGTAATAATAAAACTAACATCGTCTCACTTGAAAGTGTAAACCATTGTACGTAGTCTTAATGAGAATCGCATAGGCTATGAGTCAACTACAAACCAAAGACTTGAGCCTTTGGTTTTCACTCTACAGTACATTAATAAGTGGAAAATTTTCCACACGTCTTATTATCTAGTTTTAATATTAATAATATCTAAACCTTTTAAAAAATTATAATTTTGAGGATGGCTCTTGCATAATCTCGTAATTTTGAAAAGCAGAAGCTCTCTTTCTCTCTTCATCTTCACTCACTTTACAACGGTTTTGGTGCTAAAATCTTGTTTTCAAATTTTCTTTTGATATAATATTCCACACATCCTATTATCTAGTGTTAATATTTATAAAATCAAGATCTTTTAAAAACATAAATATTTATAATATTGAGGATGTTTTTGCATACTCTCATGATTTTAAAAAACAAAAACTATCTTTCTCTCTTAGTATTCACTCGCTTTTACAGCATTTTTCGTCCTACCATCTTGTTTTGAAATTCTCTTTTAACGTTCATGTACAATATAATTATATGACACTTAAAAATGAGTTTTATTTACTTGTTTTTCTGGTTCATTGTTCTACCTAAAATTCCTCCTCCTGCACATTTAAATGTTTAAAATGATGGAGTCTGAAAGCCAAAGACGATAACCTAGTCAAAGCACTACAATCCTTTATTTACGCTGAAAAAAAATGAAGACACGTTTACAAGTATTAAATATGATAACAAAGTGTCGAAAACAAAGCAACATAAATCCGATATGTTGCCTTCAGTTTTTAATATTGATGGCCCTCACACAATTTTTAAAAACAAAATTTATTTTTCTCTCCATTTTCATCCGCATTTCAAATTCTTTGGTGCTACAAACTTGTTTGATAGAATATTCCACACGTTACATTATCTAATTTTAACTGAATCTTTTATAAATTTCAATATTTATAATACTGAGGATGGCACTACAAGAAAAAGAGATTACAGAAAATATGAACCTTTGAAAATTTAAAAATAAATCCCACTACTAACAATACCCCTAATCTAAATCCCTTCCTCAGGTTCCATCTTTTTTTTATTGTTTTTCTAAAATATCACTTAGGGCATCTTTAACGCTATATTCTCCCGGCCCTTAAGGCAATTAACAAAGCCCATATAATCAAAATATGGTATGTTCTGAGAATCCATTTAGTTAATTTTAATGCAACAGATATTCTTGAATGCGAATTTGGTAGTGTAATGAATTGTTTTGTTAGTGTAATGAATTGTTTTGTTCTTAAAATCTTATAATGTGATTGTAGTGTCTGAATTGTTCATTCTATCGAATAATTGAATCTGTTCTAGTTTACATACATGACCTTTTTTCTTCTACTATCTTACAGTGTAATTGTGTGTCTTGAACATGTAAGTGTTTGGAACATTTTGTCGTCGGAATTGTTGATTTTTTTGGGGAAGAATACCTAAGGCGGCCTACACAAGAGGATCTCCAAAGGCTACTCTATATTGGAGAACAACGGGGATTTCCGGGGATGGTTGGCAGCATCGATTGTATGCATTGGGGGTGGAAAATTTGTCCAACCGCATGGAAAGGTATGTATTCTCGAGGCACCGGAAAACCAACTATTGTTTTGCAGGCAGTTGCTTCACAAGATCTCTGGATATGGCACGCGTTTTTTGGAGTGCCAGGTACTTGTAACGATTTAAATGTTTTTGATCAATCACCAGTATTTAATGACATTATAAAAGGTCAAGCTCCCCAAATGAACTACTATGTCAACATAAGAGATTATAATATGACTTACTATCTTACAGATGGTATTTACCCCGACTGAGCGACATTTATTCAATCCATACGACTACCACAAAACCCAAAACATTCTTTGCTTGCAACACGTCAAGAATCTGCACGAAAATATGTTGAGCGTGTATTTGGAGTCCTCCAAGCAAGATTCGTCATGGTTAAGAATCCATGCCTTTTATGGGAAAAAGGCAAAATAGCATATATTATGAGAGCATGTCTCATACTCCATAATATGATTGTCGAAGACGAACGACATTCACACACTTTCTCTTTGACAAAGAAGAATTCCAAGAAGGTCCCCCGGATCTTCCGTTTTCAAACAATATGCCTACAAATCTTGAGGGTATAGGTGATCGTCGTAGAATAATACGTGATAAACAAGCACATCACCAATTGAAAGAGGATTTGATTAAGAATATATGGACTAAATTTGGACATTTTTCAAATGATTGAAAAGGTTTATAAACTTTTTGTTCATTTAATAAAATGTTTTGTGCTTTAATTTATATGTTTGTACCTTTTTAAGTTTCTCATTTTAAATTATATGTTTGTATCTTTTATGTTTCTCATTTTTATCTTAATTGTTTATCATTTGTTATTAATAATATTTAATTGTATTATCTTTTTCTTTTTATTTTCTAATCTGTTTTATGTTTATTTTTATAATTTTCAATTTATTAATATTTTATTAATTTATAAAATTATTAATTTTTTATTAATTTATAAAATTATTAATATGTTTTACATTTTTTATTATTAAAAATTTAATAACCTAAGGTTCAACCAATAATAACCTATATATTTATGGTTCTTATCTTACTCTTTTACATTATTAATATACTTAAAAATCTCTAAACTACATCTTGAAGGTTATACCTTTAAAGATGCTCTTAAGGCTTTGATAGATAAGATATCTTTCATCTTTATATCTTTTTTGTTCTTTTACTTCACCTTTAAACAGCTTTGTGATGCATAATCAAATGAAAATATAGTTTTTATGATAAACTCTCTAACAGAGAAATGCATAGGGTATTGAGAAAAAAAACCATAATTCTTCATTGCACGTATGTATCCTTCTTTGGAGTAGATGATGAACTATATGGCAGGACAATTGATTCATTCACGTTTCACAAAATCTATAATAGCCCCTAAGAATGATTGCTTCAATATCTTGGTTGTGAGTCAACTACAAACCAGAAACACAAGAAATGGAAAATTTTCCCCAAAAATTTTTGTTCTCCACTTTTGAAGCTATTTTTTAATTGTCCCAATGAATAATTCCTGAAACTTTTTGAACAATTTAATCCTCAAAGCATGTTTCACCTTCTCAACAAGACCTCAATCACAAAGTTGTGGTAATTTAGGTTCTCCAAATGAATCTGGGTGTTCCATTTGTTCAAAGATAATAGAATTTTAATTCCAAATATTTGATTTAAATATGTTTCTCATAGTCAATAAATTCTATTATATGAACACAAAATCATTTAATGTACCGCAAATTCACATCAATGAGAGTAGATCTAGAGAATATAATGTACCGAAAATCTCTTCTAATTTGAAGATTTTGAACACATTTCTGTAAATTCTCCTTCTCTCTCAATTTCATTATTGATTAATAATTAGGACAATCATCGAAGAACCACCACGGATGATGGTTCTCACACTCTCTCATGATTCTGAAAAGCAAAAACTCCCTTTCTCTCTTAATCTTCACTCGCTTTAAAATCTTGGTTTAAAATTTTCTTTTGATATAATATTCCACACATTCTATTATCTAGTGTTAATATATATAATATCAGGACCTTTTAAAAACATAAATATTTATAATATTGAGAATGGTTTTCGCATACACTCATGATTTTAAAAAGCAAAAACTCTTTTTTTCTCTTACTCTTCACTCGCTTTTACAATATTATGTATTAAACGTCCAAATAAAAATCCGATGGTATATTTTTTGGGAATCTTTCCTTAAATAAGACATTTAATCCGGTATATACTTGCGAAAAAGATGAAAAAAAAACAAATACCAAATCATTAATATTACAGGAACTATATTATGATAAGTAATGTCAACTTTTCTATAGAATAATTGATAATGAATATTCTCAAATATCATCTAAATACAGAATACTTTCAAAGAGTGATAACTGTATAATATGAGTAATCCAATATAAAGAAATATGAAGAATCTTCAAAATTATATCGAATTAAGCTAAAACTTTTTAATTTTATTTAATATTCATATAATAAACTACTGCATTCGACTTATAAATTATGTGACCTTAACAGCGTAATTATAAATTAAATATGGTAGTTTAAACGGCGCAATATTCGTAACCCTACACGCTTTCACTCCATTATATATTGAGAGCAAAACCTTCTACCAAAACACGAAAAACCACAAAAAAAAATATAAGAAAAAAACCCTTTTCACATCCAGCGAATCACTGAAAAATGGTTCATTTTGAGTCAAAGATGTCCATTCGTGGAGATCCCAGTGGAAGATTTGTGTTAAGGTCATTTGAAAGTGTAGGAAGATTGATATCAATGATGATACATTGGAGTTCATCTTTAGTGACATATTTGTAATTACTTCTTCATCTTTGTATTACTTGATTGATAAAATCTCCATGCTTATGGAAACTTCATTTTTACAGGGTGATGAGATTCAAGGGACGCTTAGTTATGACCTAATTGACGTCTACAACAATGAAATATTTGAGAATGACTGGAAAATTATATCCAACTTCCAAGTATCAACTGAGACCAGAGATGCAAATTGGTCGAGAACAAGTATGGTTTCAGTTTCATTGATGAAACTGTCGTGGAGAACAGTCTTCCTTTGTGTAACAACTATTTTATCAACTATCAAACCTTTGACAATGTTTTAGATGGTTGTTTCAATATTTTGTATATATTGTATATTTATGCTTACTGTAATTGTATTAGTATTCAGATATATATATTTTTAATTTCTTCTGTACATTGCTGGATTTTGTATCAGACGAGGAAAACAATGAAGATAGCGATGAGTAGTGTGTTGAGTCTAAAACGATCCTCTTCAATTATCAGTTTTATTTCGTGTATCAATATATTACTTTGACGTATGTGTGTTTTATTTATTAAAATTATCGACCTGCTGAAAAATTTTTAAACAATGCAACAAGTTATATGGACTTTGCTAGCATACTCATTATGTTGCTTCTTTATTATGGGTTATGCAAGTTATTTGAAAACCTACGAAAATTACTCTGTAAATTAAAAAATTCAATACCTCAATAACTCATGTATGTAGGATCAATCGCGTATTGATTTTGCTTTAATCTCCCTCCACCTAAAATATAAATTTCAGATACAAATGGTTAGAGTCTATAATTCAGAGAATTTATCGTAGTTGATGTTAGGGTGGATGGTATCAGATACTAATTTGATAAATTAGTATGCATAAAAATTAACTACATGGATAAATGTGGTTTAAATAGATTC
Organism: Capsella rubella; assembly: GCF_000375325.1. Classification (NCBI taxonomy): domain Eukaryota; kingdom Viridiplantae; phylum Streptophyta; class Magnoliopsida; order Brassicales; family Brassicaceae; genus Capsella; species Capsella rubella. The sequence goes on along the minus strand of NW_006238915.1, from coordinate 219,007 downwards.
AAATATTTTGGAATATTGAGTTAGCTCTATATAGCATCTTTAAAGATTTGGCTTCCTTAGATATAGCAAATAAATATTCTCATATCTCAACAATCAATGTTATCAGTAACTAAAATCCTAATAACAATCATGTCTAAAAATATTGTTAGAGGAGCGACTGAAGAAAATGAAAGCCCAAAACGTTTGCTACAAATCATAACTTATCAGTGAAAATAACATCTTTCAACTGTGGTTTTTAAAGGTGACAAAATGGAAGCCTACCAATATCCGTTACTGCCAGCGTGATTTGATCTAAACAACCACAATCCTCGAGTAATAGAACTTAGTTACGAAGAAATTCCTGAGATTTACACTTGGAATTCGAAAGCAAAAGTGTGGGAAGCAAGATTGAGAACCAGCAAGATTGTAAGTTCATCATATGGTTCAACTAAGCTTGATTCTGCATTATCATTTAAAATTCTCTTCAGGTTTCTTATGGGGCCAACTTATGACCAAATATTGAGAGACTACAATGGTTTTATATATCTATGATTCATCAATGACTATGGGAAGAGAATTACTAGGAGAATAAAGTCATCCAATCAATTTTTTTCAAGTCGTTTAATAAAACAACTACATTTGGATGAAATCAGTTGTTAAATTCCAAGGAAGTTTTCAGTGTTGTAAGCAATAAAAAAAAAAAATATTTTCAATAATACAAATGAGATATTCGATTTTACCAATACTCAATAACATTACTAAAAGACACTTCATATAGAGACTCGGTTCACATAACAAATTAAAAATTACTCCGTATGGTTCACATAAGTATAATCGTTAATTTTTTTACATAACATATATGTATAAACCACTAGCACCGTGGTGTACCACGGGGTAAAATCTAGTTATCTAGTGTTGATATATATAATATCATGACCTTTTAAAAACGTGAATATTTATAATATTGACGATGGTTTTCGCTTACTGTCATGATTTTAAAAAGCAAAAATTCTCTTTCTCTCTTAGTATTCACTCGCATTTACAACATTTCATCCAAACAACTTGTTTTGAATTTCTCTTTTGTTATAATATTGTCACACGTCCTATTATCCAGTTTAAATATTTAGAATATCTGAATCTTGTAAAAGTTTCAAAATTTATATTTATTGAACCTTTCAACAAACATTATTCAATTCTTTACTCTAGTATTTAAGCAATTTTAGCGTTCATGTACCATACAACTATGACGCTTAGAAATGAGTTTTATCTACTTGTTTTTCTCGTTCATTGTTCTACTTACAATTCCTCCTCCTGCACATTTGAATATTTAAAAGGATGGAATCCGAAAGCCAAAGATGATAACTTAGTCAAAGCACTGGAATCCTTTACTTACGCTGAACAAATTGAAAACACGCTTACATGTGGTAAATGTGAGAACAAAGTGTTGAAAACAAAGCAACATAAATCCGATACGTTTCCTTAGTTGTTAATGTTGATGGCCCTCTCACCCTCTCACAATTTTTAAAAACAAATTTATTTTTCTCTCCATGTCACCCGTTTTTCAAATTCCTTGGTGCTACAAAATCGTTTGATAGAATATTTTAAATGTCATATTATTTAGTTTTAATATTTATAATATCTGAATCTTTTGAAAATTTCAATATTTATAATACCGAGGATGGCACTAAAAGAAATTTGTTGTTTAACGTCACTTAATTAATGACACTTCAACAACCGACGTTAATATAAAAAGAGAAGAGAATTAACTTCTGTATCAAACCGACGTAATATTGTGAGACCCCGGTTGCGGAGAAGATTAAATGAATTGATTTGGCCAAATATGTCACCAAAGTGCACTTATCTTTTCTATCAAAGGTCTTGAGAGAACTCCAAAGTTAAGCTTGCTTATGCAAGAGTAATCAAAGGATGGGTGACCTTCGGGGAAGTGGTTGTCAGAATTGTGTGAGTGAGGCCAAAACACAGGGAAAGATCATGTGATGATTTGTAGGATCGGTAAACAAGTCTTTAAGCCTCCCGGACGTAGCAAACCGATCGTCGGATATTGATGGGCTCACGGGGCTAGTGAGAGGACGTGAGACCCATTAAAGAGGTGGGCCCATGGGCTAGTGATGAACATGGGGACCACTGGAGAGATGGCAATCAGGGCGTTATAATTGGTATCAAAGCCGAACCTAGACAAGTGTGGAGTGGTGGGCTCACACTGTGAGGGGTGACGATCATTGTGCGCAACGAGGACGTTGCGGTATGTTAGTGGGGGAGAATTGTGCGACCCCAGTTTGCGGAGAGGATTAAATGAATTGATTTGGCACTTATGTCAGAAAAGTGCACTTATGTTTTCGGTCAAAGGTCCTCAGAGAACTCCACAGTTAAACGTGCTTATGCTGGAGTAGTCAAAGGATGGGTGACCTTATGGAAAGTGATTGTCGGAACTGTGTGAATGAGGCCAAAACACAGGAAAATATCATGTGGTGATTTGTAGGATCAGTTCTGCAATTTGAGTTACTCCTTCCTCTTTGGAGGTTCCCTTCTCCATAAATTTATTCTAATTTACAGTGTATATGAAGGATTTGTGAAGGAATTTATGGTAGCAATGGTGCAGCTTGATATCGTCTCTCTCGTAAGTTTAGATCTGAAACACAAAATCTTCATTGATCATTTTTGTGTCTTCGTAAATTGATACTTCTCTTCTCCAATTTCGCAAGGCATAAGGTCTGAACGATCAAAGATGCTGAAGGTTTTGTTCTCTTTGTGATTAATTTAAGCGAGTATTCTAGAGTTCAAGTTATGAATATGACGGATTTGTGAAAATTTGTTTGATTAGGTTTTGCGGTGATAAATACTTTTGAGAACTCATTAGATTTTCTCTGTTTCTCTAAGTTCATCTCTATGAGATGGTGTGGTTATTGATATGAAAAAACTACCAAACCTCTACTTGTTTGCATTGTTGTATTTTCTTATGTAAACACTTATCTTTCTAAATATTCTTTTTTTATCAGCATGTCATGGGAACAAAATACAAGAGCTAATCGAGTTTGTAAAGACATCTCTTTCTAATTGCTTTGGCCTCTAAGGATTAACTGTAATATATTTTGGTTTTATTTATAATTAATTAACATGATGTAGTAAATATCATGTATGTTAAGTTAGAGATATGAAGAATTTATGAATGAACTAATTAACCCTTTCCTTGTTGTTTGCAGATGCTTTAGTCTCATTACCTCTCTCATCGCATATTCTGCATTGTCGTGAATTTTCTCGCTGACATTTGATCCTTCCGAGACAGCCATGATGTAATCTCTTCTTATTCTCTCTCTCCCTCTCTGTTTTCAGTTATTATATTTGATCTTAGTTTGTAACTTCTCCTCCGAGCAGCTCTTCGATGGAATATCCCCAGGTATGAATTCTCCTTTGAAAGGTCAAGAAACATCTAGAATCCAAGAGAAGACCATGGATTTACAAGAGATGAGCAAAACAAGCTTCACCTTTGAGAGTGATCGAGAGAGTGAAGATCAAGAACAAGACATCAAGGATTTGGAAGAGTTTCAAGAGACTGATCAAGCTATCCAACAGTAACTCCAAGAAGCCATCTACTTCAATAAACCAACAAACAAACGAGCACCTGACAAGACTCCTGAAGTAGATCAGTGAGTAGTACATGATGTGGTTCAGAGAACAGCTATTGGGCCTAGATCGCATCCAGGTACGTTCTATTCAGTATTTTCGATATTTGCAGGTCCATTAAGCCCCAGCAACGGCTAGAAGACGTGCTCATCACGAGGTTTCAAGTTTGCTTTAGTATTTGACTTATTTTCTTTCCAAAAACAATGGATTTGTGTTTGTGATTTTATTTGTTTTCTTTGTTGCACTTTTACATTTATTTTGGCCTTAGGGCTAGCTAAAGGACTCTTATAAAGTCCCCCTGCAGCAGTTGTACGAGTTTTCACCTTTGATTATTTCAATAAAAACAATGAATTGTATCAGAGACCAATCACATCTTTGTGGTGTACTTCAATCCGCCAGCATTTCCCCTCCAATCGATCCCACACAATTGAAGCGACCGTCATCGTATCAGATCTACATCAACGACCATCTTTCCTTCACAAGAGAGAAGCGACTGTCATCTTGTGAAGCCATCATCTATATCCTAGTACAAGCTCACCACCGAGTCTTGTATCATCTGGTATCAGAGTTGTTCACGCCCTTACTTTGCCAGGTTTATCTTTTCCATTTTCTTTCGATACTTTTAATTTTCTAGTTTTTGTTTTATTTTAAAAAAAAAAATAAGAACCCTAGTTTGCTGCAGCCTTGTACCGAAGCATTAATGTGGAAAATCCGCAAGATCAGGTGTATCAACGCAGATGGGATCTCAAGGTCAGCAGTTTCAGCCTAAGACTTTTCCACCAGGGCATGGAAATTTCAGCAACAAGGTGTTTGTACCTAAACCATAGGTCGCTGGTCAAAGTGGTTTTCAGCAGAAATCCCAGTTCAATAACTTCCAGGGAAGTTCCAAGCACCTGGAAACACTTCTTCAGGAGATACTGAGATGAAACAGATGATGCAACAGATTCTTTAAGGCCAAAAAAAGAATGCTGCTTATATCAATGTCAAGGTTGATAGCATGTACAATCACCTCCATGGAAAATTTGAGTCACTAGCCTCACATGTTAAGACACTTGAGAATCAAGTAGCCCAGGCACCAGTTGCTTCCACAAGGCTAATGGGAGTTCTTCCTGGTAAACCAGTAGCGAACCCAAAGGACTACAACGGAAGTAAGGAGTATGTACAAGCCATCTCGCTGAGGAGTTGTAAACAGCTCAATCCAGATTTGGAGAAGGAGAAGGCGATATCCATCTCTGATGACTTAGAAAAGGATATTGCTGGGGAGAAATCGGTTGCTAAACCACTGGTTGAAGAAGTAGAAGCTGAGAAGGAAGTTCCAAAGAAAGGAGAGACTGAAAACGCTGCATCACCCCCTTATGTGCCTAAGATGCCTTTCCCAGGTCGCTTGAAGAAGATTCAGAGAGAAAAAGAGTATGCTCGATTTGACGAGAATATGAAGAAGCTTCAAGTTAAGCTTCCATTTCTTAAGTTGGTTATGAATGGAACCTACAGGAAACAATTAAAATACATTCTGACTAACAAGAAGACTCTAGGAAACATAATTCGGTCATCGGTCAGGTGGACGAATCCTGGAATGTGTTGCCGGTTTGGATTGATCGATATGATGATGGATCTGCTAATCTTGCACTTCCTTGCCCGAAACTGGTCCAAAATGCGCCAATTTCGCTCAAACTACTTAGCTCCTGCTCAAGACTCAAAATACGACTCGAAAGACACGAAAGACGGAATAAAAGACGACAAACGACTCAAAATGGACATAAAAGAAAAGGGTGAAAGACTCTAAAAACATTGTATATCAACTCCCCCGACTTATATTCTTGCTTTCCCTCAAGCAAAACAAAAATCTTAACCAAGAAAACAGGTTTGAAAACGTGAGAACTCGCATATTATTTTGGGATCATGCTCTTAATCAATTGCCTGCAAACCACTATCAGAGAGTTTATATCAAACCGTTCAATAATGTACTTCACCATGACATCATGAGACCTCATTGACCTCACAAAACTCAAAGAGTGACATAGAAAAATGTTTCTTGTTTAAGAAGAATGTGAGTGTTCCCTCACTTGCTACGGGGTCTTGAGGACCATTGTAACGGAGACGACATGTTGCTAAGAACTCCTTCAGTAACTTGGGGTATGTGAAGTGTTCTAGTGCCCAAGGTTTCTCAAGGCCTATGGTTTGAAACAATGTCTCTGCATCTTCAAGTAAACCGAGGTGTCTCAACGCGTTTGGATAACCACATCGAGTGGGATGAATTACGACCGAGCTCGGAGCTGCCAAACACAGTATCAACGAAACCCATTTTTTTGTGATAGGCCTTCGATTCGGATCAACACTCGTGGTACTCTGACCTTGGCTTGTTCCAGCAGATTCCCTTGTTCGCCCCATCACCTACAAAACATGATATTTGGCATCATTAACCAAAGTTTACAAAATTGGCAAATCATGGTTTTTGAAGTGAAAGTAGAGATAGCAAGTCACAAAGAGACAAGATTTCAAGCTCTAAAATCCACATTCTCTTTCACTTCTTCCAAATTTCGTTTGTTTTCTAAACCATGAAAAATCTCAATCCCAAATTTCAATTAACCCAAAAATTAAGCACAATTGGGACATATGATAATGCAAGAATGAACTATTGTTACTTAGTCATAAGCATATCACAAGAATCTAGCCACAAAACCATCACAATCGAATTCCTCTTCCAATTGCATGTCATACCCGATTTTACATAATCGTCATAAAATCATGTTCCCAAATTTCCAATAATTTAGCCATTGAACACCATAATCAAGCTTCCTAACCTATTATAAACTAGAATCTAACAAAATTTCATCATTCAACACAAAGAAAGTCAAAATTTTGGAGTTTAGAGACAAACCATGTAAAAATTGGACTGTAAATAAGGAATTTAAAACACATACCTTTGCAGATCGACCAAAACACTACCACCAACAGAAAGAGGGTGAAAAAACAAGTGAATTAGAGCCAAAAATCGTCCAAATCCGTTAAGAATTAAGAGAGTTATGAGCAAATCAATTTTGTGTTTTTAGTGTTCTTCAAGAAGAAGATGAAAAACCAAAATCGATTTTTATGAAGTTGAATCTCTTGTTTGCTCGGTTTAGATCAGTTTGATTTTAGTAAACTTGATTCAATTTCGATTTTTGCTAAATTTTTGGGTTGAAAACGTACCTTGGACCGTTCAGTCCGCCGCAACGACCGATCGGTCGTTGTCTCTCTGCTTTGGCAGAACAAATTGGACCAATCAATCCACTAGGGAAGCCGATCGGTCGTTTCCTTCCTGGTTTGGCAGAACAAGATCGATCGATCGATCCACAAGAGGGACCGATCGATCCGCAAGAGGGACCGATCGATCTGCTTCTCCGTATTCAACATCGCGTTGATCGACCGACCAGTCTGACTAAACGACTGATCGATCGCCTACTCCCTGGTCTGGCAGAACCATATCGATCAATCGGTCCAAAAAAGGGACCGATCGATATCCTTCTCCTGCACATAGAAAATTAAAAAGCAGCATTAAGCAGTATGGATTTATCGGTCTATTGATGGATCGATCAATCTGTCACTCCTAACAGAGTGGAATCAATGTAAAAAGATGAAAAATTAAATTTGAAATATACAAGATACCTGGTGGGTTACCTCCTACAAAGCGCTTGTTTAAGGTCTTTAGCTTGACCGTAATGAGATCTTAAGCTTGATCGAGGTCTGTAAGAGGAACTGTAGTGATCTCTTCAGAATTGGACTCCGCGATATACAATTTCAGTCTTTGTCCATTTGCAGCAAATGGTTCACCGGCGTTACTCAAAAGCATCAAAGAACCATTATGCCTTACTTCCTTAATAACGAAAGGACCGGACAATCTTGAGCAAAGTTTTCCAGGGAATAGCTTAAACCTAAAGTTGAATAGGAGCACCTTATCACCTTCAGTGAAATTCTTCAAGATTATCTTCTTGTCATAAAGAGCTTTGGTTCTCTCTTTGTAGATGTCATAGCTCTCATAAGCATTCAAACGAATCTCATCTAACTCATTAAGTTGAATCAAACGTCGCTCTGCTGCAGGCTTAAGATTGAAGTTCATCAATTTTGTTGCCCACAGAGCTTTGTACTCCAACTTTACAGGTAAACGACAAGAATTTCCATAGATGAGGTTGAACGGTGTAGTTCAAAGGGGAGTTTTGAAGGCGGTTCTATATGCCCAAAGAGCATCATCGAGCTTTGAAGCCCAATGTTTTCTAGATTTACCCACAGTCTTCTCTAGAATCCCCTTAATCTCCCAGTTTGAAAGTTCCACTTGGCCACATGTTTGAGGATGATAAGGCGTGGCTACCTTGTGCTTTACACCATGCTTCACCAACAAGTTTTCAAAAACTTTATTACTGAAATGCTTTCCTCCATCACTAATCACCACTCTTGGAACCCCGAATCTTGGGAAGATGATCTTCTTAACCATCTTAAGCACCACAGTAGTATCATTCTTTGGACTGGCTATGGCTTCAACCCATTTAGAAACATAATCTACAACAACTAAGATATACTCATTCCCATAAGATGATGGAAAAGGACCCAAGAAATTAATTCCCACACGTCAAACACCTCCACTTCGAGAATGAAATTCTAAGGCTTTTTATTTCTCTTGCTTATATTACCCTTGCGCTGGCAAACATCACACCGTGCAACAAACCCATGAGCGTCACTAAACAAAGTAGGCCACCAACAAAAAGAGGGTGAAACAATTTAATTTTTCATCTTTTTACATTGATTCCACTCTGTTAGGAGTGATGGATTGATCGATCCAACAATAGACCTTAAACAAGCGCTTTGTGGGAGGTAACCCACCAGGTATCTTGTATATTTCAAATTTAATTTTTCATCTTCTTACATTGATTCCACTCTGTTAGGAGTGACGGACCGATCGATCCAACAATAGACCTTATCGTCGTAGAAAGTTATTCCCTTTGTGAGAGTGCACACAACAAACTCAAGAACTGCATGTTTGTCAAACGAGATCTCTAGGTTTACTCAATAGAATGCTGAAACTTTCTACGAGACTTGGGAGCTTTTCAAACATTATCAGTCTCAAGGCCATCCTCATGGCTTCACCATCAAGTCCCTCCTAAGCACTCTCTAGAGAGGTATTCTCCCAAGAATCAGGATGCTGCTTGACATTGCAAGCAATGGCAACTTCCACAACAATGACGTGGATGATGGCTTGGAATTCGTTGAGAATCTTGCACAATCATATGGGAACTACAATGAAGATTATGATAAAACCATTTGGGGCCGCATAGATCTAGATGAGAGGTACAAGAAGGAGATAAATGATGTGAATGATAAGCTGTACAAACTCTTGATGAGGCAACAACGAAATGCCCAATTCGTTTATGCTTTCCTAATTCCAGATGGGGAGGGCGGACAATCTAAGGAGATAATTTATACAAATCCACAAGATCTTGTTGCAAATCCACAATATCAAGTATACCCACCTCCACAACCGCATCAAGGGCAAAACAAAAATTGAATGCCTTACTACCAAGGTTATGTCCCCAAACAATAATTCTAGCAAGGTTATCCAGCTCCCACAAGACCACCACCAAAATTTCAGTCCCACGAAGCTCAACCTACTTGAACACCAAGTCATGATATGAAGATCATGTATCACCAACTCTTACAAGGGCAAATTAGTGTCTATGGAGTCAGCTAAGAAGTTGCAAAGATGAATAATAAGATAGAATGTACATACAATGCCCTTCATCTCAAGACTGAAGGTTTGACCTCTAGAATGCTTCACCTAGAAAGCAAGAAAGCATTTATTTCTTCAGGACAACTCCTAGGGAAAGCAGTTCTGCCTCGAAGGGAAGTTTACATATCACGGATACCAACCAAATCATCCTACGTGATAATCGATGGTGGATATGTTCTGAATTGGCTAGCTTCAGCAATTTTCTTGGTTTGCTTTGGCGAATACATAGATAGAGAAATGATATGTCGCTTGAAAACGTAAGGCCACGGAGGAATAATGACGTGAAAAGTATTTGAAAGAGTGGCAAAGAACTTAATCCGAACAGGGAAACAAAACTAAAGAAAAATTTAAGTAACAAATTAGTTGAAGGATTTCGCCGACATGGAAATGAAGAGTAAAAATGGAGCAGAGTCAACAAAAATAAAAACAAGAGGAAATGAAAATGAATAAGAAGGAGCATTCTACCTTTGTAGGATCTCATTTTCCGTGTGCAATGATGACCCTCTATATTTTTATACGCATAACTTAAAGACGTTAAGGCGGAATAAGTTGGGCATAAAAAAGTCGAAAAGACAACCCTAAATCGAGGAGTATCAGTCACGAACATTCAAGGGTCTTAGTTTCCCAAAGGACAACCAAATCATATTTAAGTCTTGTGAACTAAATTACTTCGCAAAAACTTCTACGGCCAAAACCTCGGTATCAGATCTAACACTTCAGCCCCGGCCCATTATGACGGGTCAAAGGCCTTATGAATTAAGGCCCATATGTTTGTAAGCCCAACAAAGTGTTACGCCAACTGGTGTATGGCGATCTCGGACCCTTAATGAGAAGTTAAGAAAAATTAATGAAACAGACGAAACAATTGTCAGATGAAGTAATCAATAAACGCGAATGTTAGACCTGGAGGTCGCACTAGTCTAATGTGCATGATAGTTTTTCGATATAAATAAGGAAAAAAGCAAATTGTAGAGGGGAACTTGATTCAACCAAGATTATAACAATATATTTGTTTACAATTCAGTTTGCATTCTCCTTAAGAGTTAGTTTTATAACGGCAAATAAGTACCCCGCCTAATTCCTCCTTAAGTTAACCGGAAAGTGCGGATTCCGACTTCCGCACCAGTGTTTTGAGAGGGTAAGAAGAAGACAAATAAATTGTTAAAGAGAAGAAGAAGGAGTACTTTAGAGAGATCCATGGGAAGGAAAGAGACCGAGTGAAGCTTGATCAGGAATGAGGAGTTAACCGGCTTCATCGGATTGACCATGAAGAGATGTTCGGAGATGGTCAAATCAGATTATACGAATGTATATAGTACTTATTAATTACGTTTAACTACGTTTGTATGATGGTTTATTTGCTGGGTAAAATGGTTAATTTATGTTGTTAGCTTGATTTGAACTGCGTTTGTGAAAGTTTTAAGATCAACTCTTATGGTTTGTTATAAACATAATGTAGTCTTTTGGTGAACCATTAGTTGTATGTTTTAGTTGGTAATGTGAGTTTCTAACTTAAGTTAATTAAATTATCATATTTTATGAATGTGTAATATTATTAAATGACATAACTTTTTTTTAGATGTACATATTTCAATTTCATTAGTATGAAGAGGTTGTAATAAGATCAGAGAATTTAATTAACCAGCCTAATTAATTGGTTCTACTCGACAAAAAGTTAAAAAGAAACAAACACACACACGAGAAGAATCACCTAATTATGTCAACTTGCAAAGAAATTAATGATACGTACGAATATTTGGTTAATCCCCAAAACACTATTATATGGTTGACATCTCATAATACCATATTAATTAACTACTTCACTATTTAATCGACGACCGCTTAATTAGTATGTAGACATTTTCTTAATTGGAATTAATTATAAATTTATAATATACTTCTAAAATCTTAACATGGTTAACATAAGTTAACTAAACTGTAGTCTGTAGTTATATCGTACTATACTAAGCTTTTACTTTTTCTTAATTGTGATATTTAGGCGGTCATCGACTGATCGACATTTTGGTTCTGGCCAATTCCAAATAAAAAGTATAAAACTTATGCCGCCGAACTTTATCTAGATTTTTAACTTGGTTAACTTAAGATTTAAACTTTGTTAACATAATATATATATTTAATAACTACCGTATAACCTCTATAAATTAATACTCGCTAAATTAATATTCTCTATAAATTAATAAATTTCTCCGGTTCCAAGTTGGGACCAGTGTAATTTTATACATATTTCGATAAAATAATAAGATAATAACATTTTTGAAAATCTTTTGTAAATATATAGTCCCGTCAATATTATAAATTAATAATTAGGTAAAATTTTCAAAATATATCTATATATAGACACATTAGTTTTTATTAGAGTTTATTTTTTTAATTTTTTTTGAAAAACTTTCCAAATTAGGAAAATCTTTCTATAAATTAAGAATTATTAATTTATTGATAAATTAAAAACTCTATAAATTAATAGATTTTCATGGTCCCAACATTATTAATTTATAGAGGTTTTACTGTATAAGGTTATCGCCTAAAGTCCATACATTTTTTTATGTCCGAAACCAGAATATGTTATATATAGTTTTGTCTCAAACACTACTTTAACCGGTGATCTCTAAACTTTTACCAAAGATCTTTAGTCTAAATTATATTATGGTAACCAAGTTTAAAATATATAACTATTTAAACAGCACATAAATGTATCATTTTTGTCTTTTTTTAGAAACTTATCTGTGACAAGTTAAAAACAAAAAATTGTTCAAAATGTGTTTAATAGCGTAAGTGCGTAACTATAGAGAGACTTGGTAGCCAACTTTACTTAGTGTATGTGGAGACCCATGGAGAGATCATTAATATGATGTGTATGATTAAAGAGAAGTTTGAACATTTTAACCCGTTGATAACTTTTCAAGTATGCGAGTTGTATTTAGTGAGTTCCGAACTTAACCAATCTCGTATATAACAAAATTAAGTTATTAAATTGTTAGCATAACTTGGTTAAAAGAGACTTCAACATTACGGTCTTGAAGACATGCCAAATGTAAGAATCAAAAAATAAAATCCAAATCTTTTTCGGCGGTTTTGGATATTGTCAAAGGAAAATAGCAACAAATAATTGGTCTAAACCAGTTCAGCTGCATGAACTTTTAATCGTCATATGCAAAAACACATGAAATACAAATAATGTCATACCAAAAGAAACAAAAAGTTACCAAATAATGGAAATTTTGCAATTTGAAATCGTCTAATAAAATGACATTATATAGTCACGTAAACAGGATAAGGAGAAATGAATTATATTTTGCATGCAAATGGTGACGATTAAGACCTATTCGAGTGCCTAACCGATCGATTATATACTGTATGGGTAATAAAACTAAGGTAATTCATAACCTGAAAATACCAACCAGTGTAGGTCTTTGGACAGTGAACTTGAAGTAAAGCCACCTCTGAAGAAAGAACTAGGTTTGGCAATAGAACAAGTGGCAGATAGGCAATCTAGTGATGCTCTAAAAGCTTCTATAAATATCCACAGCCTCACTATATTTGAATTCACCATTGCCATTCAGTTTTCTCTCTTTTGTGAGCGAAAAATGTCTCCACAAGGTTCAACCAGAACCTTAGCTCTTTCTTTTGTACTGATAAGCATTCTCTTCCTTGGCCAAACCGAAGCCCATATTTGGTACTGCCCACCTCCACCACGACCAGTGTGCCCACCGCCACCTAGATGTCCACCAATACCGAAGTGTCCCCCGATAACGGTGTGTCCACCACCATTTCCGCCTCCACCAACAACATCACCACCGCCTCCACCACCCGTGACTCCATACACTCCACCACCTCCGGTGACTCCACCACCAGAGACTCCCCCACCAAAAACTACACCACCTCCTCCCCCAAAAACTCAAACTCCACCATCCGAAACTCCACCTCAGGAGACTCCACCACCATTAACTCCACCATCACCAACTCCACCTCCACGGAATCCACCAACATACTCTCCACCACCTGAAACCCCACCTCCAGATACTGTACCACCCGTAACTCCACCATCACCTGTTATTGTAGACCCCGGGGTTCAGCCACCCGTGCTTCCGCCTTCGACAAATCCACCTCCAAAGACTCCACCTCAAAAGTCTCCACCACCTGAAACTCCACCTCCTGAGACTCCACCACCGGTAACTCCACCTCCCAAGACACCACCTCCAGAGATTTCACCACCCGAGACTCCACCTCAAAAGTCTCCACCACCCGAAACTCCACCTCATAAGTCTCCACCACCCGAAACTCCACCTCCTGAGACTCCACCACCGGTGACTCCACCTCCAAAGACACCACCTCCAGAGACTCCACCACCCGAGACTCCACCTCAAAAGTCTCCACCAGTACCCAAAACTCCACCACCTGAGACTCCACCACCAGTAACTCCACCTCCCAAGACACCACCTCCAGAGAGTCCACCACCCGAGACTCCACCTCAGAAGTCTCCACCACCCAAAACTCCACCCCCTGAGGACTCCACCACCAGTAACTCCACCTCCCAAGACACCACCTCCGGAGAGTCCACCACCCGAGACTCCACCTCAAAAGTCTCCACCACCCAAAACTCCACCACCTGAGACTCCACCACCAGTGACTCCACCTCCCAAAACACCACCACCATACACTTCGCCACCCGTTAGTCCACCACCATACACTCCACCTCCGACGATTCCACCACCAGAGACTCCTCCACCCAAAACAACACCACCTCCTCCCCCAAAAATCAAATCACCAACACCACCACCCCAAACTCCACCACCTCCTCCATACACCTACCCACCACCTCCTCCACTTCCCAAATGTCCAAGAAATGCCGCCCAAGTAAGGCAATGTTCCAATGTCCTAAGAATTTCTGGCAACTTCCTAGACTTCAGAAGGGCACAACCATGTTGTTCTCTTATCCGCAATCTATCTGATGCTGATGCAGCTAGTTGTTTATGTGATTTGGTAAGAGCACGACGTTCAACTCTTTCTCCCAATATAATTATCCTATGTAAGGCTTGTGGCCGCAGGATTCCTAGAGGCTTTACCTGCCCATAATACCTTGATATACTAAAATGTACTCACAACTTAGTCGACAAATAAATCTACAAATAAAGGTTAATAAATTTTATACTTTCTACCTATGATAATGTAATAGAATTACATCAATAAAGTTCATTTCACGTTTACATTAGGTCTTTATTATTTTATTTAATCACATTAAAGTAAGAGGAGAACATAATCATCGTAAAGTTTTGTAATATATAATCATTATCCATTTTGTTTTGGAATTGTATCTACATTTTTCTAATTTGTATATGTTTTATGATCATTTGAATATCCGTTTAATATATGTACAGAATACTTAGCTATATAAAACCTATTACATATATAGAAAACAATATTTACTATTTTTTAATATTTTAATAAATTATATGAATTTGATGAAAACAACTATCTACTTGGGGTTTTATAGCAAAAAGAAATAATCTGAAAGCAAAACCAGAAATAAAACAATTGAAATATCAATGAATGAAGTGTTGGGCAACAGAGAATTCTCGAGGTATCATATTTTGCTCGACATTGGGGTTTTAACTTTTAATCATCTTCCACATGGTTTCTGGCTAGATTTGCAGCTGTAGGATCCTCGTTAGTTAGACCATGTTCGTTTCTCCACCCATATGGATCATCTTGATGAATCATCCAGATGATGTTTGTTTAACTCCAAAAATAAATATCATCCAAAATCATTCAGATGATCTATCTAGATGAATTTTAAAATTTTAGGCAAAATTTTGAAAATTATTTGGATGACTTTGATTGGATCATCAGGATGGAGATGGTTCATTCAAAAATGACAAAGATACCCTTATTATCCAAATAACCTATTTGTCCACAAAAATTATAAAAGATATTTTTGCAAATATTTCATATATAATTTGTTAAAAAAAACTAAAATAAATATTTCCGCCAAAAACAAAAAAATAACATTTTCTCGCCGAAATAGCAAAATCGTGTTTTCCGCCAAAAGCGTAAAATCACATTTTCTTGCCAAAAACGCAAAATTAACATTTTTATGCCAAAAACGCAAAAATAACATTTTCCCGCCACAACCGCAAACTCATATTTTAAATCTTATAAAACTTATATTTCATGAAATAAAAAAATTAAATGTCAAAAATATATTAATATTTTTGCTGTTTATTCTTTTAATCATTAATTAAAATTACTATGATTAATATTAATGTGAAAATTATATCAAAACATGGGTATTTTAGTAATTTTAAAAATCAAACCCACCTAAATGAAGATGCAAAATGGAGAAACAAACACATCTTCATCCAAATAATTATCTAGATGAATATTTTTATTTCTTATTCGTTTAGTCATTTAGCATCCAGATAATACATTTGAATGGATCATCTCGATGGAGATGGAAAATGGAGTAACTAACAGGGCTTTAATATAATATTATGTGACCTCCAAAGAATTCAAAGAGCGAGCAAGAACATGCATTCCTTAACTTGGACGTCGCCCCTGCAACCAAAGAGTCCAAACGAGTGGAAATAATATATAGTATGATTTTGTTAAGGTTACGGAGGATGCTTTTATGATGTCCATGTCTTGTTCCAAGCCTCCAAGGTCTATACGTGCCACGGTGCCAGATACATTGTTTGTAAAACATTTCCATATTTAGTTTATTTTATATAAGAATATGATTTTAAATGTTTAGATTAACATATAAAAAATGGGTAAATAAATTTTCAAAAGTTATCTATGTTTGTTTGTTCTACTTTCTCTATCAATTGAGACTAGATAGATCATTATTTTGAAAAGGTTTTTATTTTGGATTAAAACTTACATTAAGAAGGAATGAAAGAAAACATATATTATAAGACAAACTGTTCTTCATAAACGTTTCAAGAACATTTTATTTTCATAAAAACATTGGTTGCCACATATATTGAAACAACAACTGTTATATTATATAGAGCTGACAAAGTCAACGATTTCAACCACATCATGAAGCAGCGAGTTGGAGTTGACCACCCTACAATTCTGTCTTATCTGTCCTTGAGTTCCAGTGAGAGGTGTAATGTTTCCCATCCTATTCATGGCTTCCACAAAAGCATTAAAGAACTTTTGAGTACCATCAGCATATGCTCTCACCAATGGGACAGTGTCAGTGGCATTAGGGCTAGAAAACAATTCTTGATCGGTCTGGATAAGTCCCTTTAGCTCTTTCAGATTCACATAGTATTTGTTGTCAAAAACCGTCGGTGTACGTAAATCGAAATCGACCAAGACCGTCTGGTTACCATTACGGGGACATTGTCCACGAAGTGTCTGGAGGTAAGTTGTATTGAGAGTAGGGTCGGGTAAACCAGTGTTGCTAAAGTTGTATAGCCTATCCATAATAAATTGGCATTGGTTTTTACCAAATGTGTGACCACCTAACCAAAAGAAGAGATAAATTAACAATAAAGTTTATGAACTTGTTAGATGGAATTGAAATATATATGAGAATTACCAGAGAGTGCAACAAGATCCGAAGGACGGTCAAGTCCAACATTACTAAAGCTAGCCTTGAGTTGTGGAAGCGTGAAGAATGGTGCGGGAAGATTTGCATTAGCGAGATCAAAAAATGCTTGTAAGCTGTCTCTTCTCCCTAAAGGAACCCTCCACGAAGGACCTCCTGCCTAAAATACCGATATTTAAAACATAATAATCAGTTTACGAAAATAATTCTTACCACACAAAAGTGTTACGATTCAAAAGACAAAAGACAAGTTATACATCACAAAAATTCAACAAATTGGTTCTCAACTTTATGACTATTTTTTTCAGTTTGTTTGGAAATTTTTCTTATATTATTTCCAGTAACCAAAAACACTAGTCTTAACGAATCGAGTTTACTATTGGAATAAGACTAGAATTTTAAAACATTTCCCTAATGAATATTGAAGTCTTTCTAGTACCGCGTAGTATGCCATAATATCAAATCTAGCTAGATTGTACAACTTGCGAGTTGCAGCATTTGGTGCGTCCAAATTATACTAGTAAAAAGAATACTCTATAGCTAACCACTTGACAGTCGCGAAATTTCGTTGCTATAGGTGATTTGTTTAAAAAAACCACGAATTAGTTAAGCTACGATGCTATAGCCACGAATATTAAGGCACGGTCACGAATATTCAAGTGGCTATAGGAATTTTGTTTACTAGTTAAATTCTTGTTTCAAATTCATCAAGAATATCCATTTTTTTTATGAGTTTTTTTTTTTTTCTTTTTTTTTGAATAATCAAAGAGGTTCTGGACCGAAACCCATACATCCCCTCAGACCCGAAACCAAAGCATATTATATGGTTTCGTCCCAAGCAATACTCGAACCGGCGACCTCTAAGCTTTTGCCAGAGATCTTTACCAATTGATATATTAGCACTTGGTTATGAGTTTTATTTTGCATCGAGCTACTCCATATTTTTTTAAAAATTGAAACAAACCAACAAGAACTACTCCTTATGTTGGACACAATATTTCTTATAAATGAAAAAAAGGGAGAGAGAAAATGCATACCAAATTTACTGATTGTTGAGCTGCGATGGTAAGCATATCTGCGCATGATACAGTCCTTGGACATGCTGCCTCAATTGCTGCTTTCATCCTATCAATCACTGGAAATCCTCGAGCCGAGTTTGCGTTTGGAGCTGCCTCTTTCTCTGTTCGAAAGGATGTTGTATTGTCTAACAAAATCGATGCATCGCATCCCTTTGCAAACGAATATAAGTTTTATCACTCGTTAGTCAATACATTGAAATCATAATCAGTTTATATGTTTGTACTTAGTTTACAAATAATTTACTAGCTATAAAAGAGTGTAAGATTTCATTTTCATTCACTAAAAGTATTTGTTCTTCTAATCCACTATAATATACATAGTTTATACATACAAGTTAGCTATTATTGATTTTAGTTTACATTCTATATTAGGTTAACAAATACATCTGATTCAAAAGCTAAAAATTTCCAGGAAATAAAAAATTAAATGATAGATAAGGTTTTCACGTACATTTCTATTTATATTTCCAAATATTATGTGGGGTGTTCAGTGTTGATGATAAACTTGAGACTTTTGAATGATTTCTGTGACATTTTTTTATCCTTCAGTTAATGATTTTTTAATATATTAATAACGTATTTGGTACGACCGTACGAGAGTCCACATGCTTTTCTTAAATTAATTTATAAATAGTTCACGTTCATTGAATAATGCATGGGTGAACAAATCTTACTACAATGTTGTCGAATTACTTTTTTATAGTCATCCTTGACGACAAGAACTAAGATACTAGACCATAAAAACCAAAAATATCACATCTAACTTCGTTGAAATTTTATATTGACATTTTTGTAAACCAGATCTTAGCCCAGTGACCTAATTCTCTATATTGTTGGCGTAATTATAAGAAATATAATACGTATATATATATATATATATATATATATACTTATAAAGTGAAAAAATAATATCTTACATTAACAAAGCAGTCATGGAAGTGAAGACGAAGGATGCTTGCAGCGATACGAGGATCTGATCTTAGCTCGTTTACGATGGTGTCCCGTACGATGGTAAAGACGCTAGGGCATGTACTGTCGTAGAAGGTAGTGTTGAGTTGAGCATCGGACGTAGATGATTGAAATATAAGACAACCCAATGTTATTAGGGTTGTCCAAGCCGACAAGGAAGAATAAGAGAAATGCATTTTTGGTAAGAAGATTAACCTATTTGATTGGTTTAAGTTGAGATGATGAGGAACCTTCATATCTTAAGGATCCTTTTATAGGCGAAATGTGTACTCTTTTTATTTTATTTTTAAGAACAGCTTTTTCACATACTCATATTTAATTATTTATGTCAAATTTCTTTAACAAAAATAATATATTTAATAATTTATGTTTACACTGATACATCCTTAGGAAGTAAAGGATGACTAATCAATCTTTTGGTTGTCGTAGATAATAAAAAAAATGTCATAATGTATAGTAAAAAATTTCATCATGCTCTCATTCATGTGCATCGATTAATTAGTGTTTAATTTCTACATAGAAAAAAAATATTTATTATATTTATAAATGTAATGAGATAACATAATGTAGCAATATATTTAAATTCATAATGATTTGGAAAACATTTGACTCGGTAAATTAAAATTAGCAAACTGGAAGTATGGAAACTAAAATATAGAAATATGTTGTATATGGTTTATCATGAATGTATTTTAGAGTATACTTCCTAACGACAGAACAAGCACATCAGACACAACAAGTGTGATTACATGAGGTTGGAAAAAAAAAAAAAAAAAAAAAAGTGTGATTACATGAGATGCATAGAACAAAATCTAAATGGTTACTATATACTTTAGTATAAACGGTACGTTTTTTAAATTGTTTCATAAACCTTTCTAGTATATATTGCAATCATATTTAAAGAGAGACTAATTATTTAGTTACCTTCCTTTTTATAGGACTCATAAGAAGATTTTGTTTGACCATTACAAGATTTTCTAGGTTAGGTTTTGGGGGCTTAAACAAATACCTAATTTTTGTTTTTTAAGTATTATTTAAACCATCATTTCCTATTTATTATTTACTTTTTATTTAAATTGAGTTATTAGTTTGAATTAAAATATAAATTTTAGTAAAAAAACATGCTTACATGATGGACGGAGAGTAGGTATCAAATTATTTTGCATGAAATGAATAAAAAAAATATCTAATATTTGTGAGAAATTTTCATATTTTGCCACTTATATATAAAGTACGGAAAATTGTTTATCAAATTAAAAATCATGTATGATAGGCAATAATTTCAGAAACATTGCGTTTCTTACTGACTGTTCGGATTTGGTGAAAATGGTGTCTTCTCCTCACGAGTGGCCGACTTTCTCTGTCTACCTGGAAAATATCAATATGGATATGAAGGAATTTTTGTCTTTTTTTATCTCTTTTATTCTTATAAATCTGAATGTAAAAGCGGACTCTTTGACTCGTCGAGCTCGCACTAGTACGCAAATCATTGAGTTTGTAAGCAATTGTCCTTTAAATTGGCTCGGTTAAGCTTTCTCCTTTGATTAGTGGATGACAAAAAAAAATTAAAAATCAGATTACCAAAATAATAATAATAGTTTTTATTTTATTTTATTTTACTGAATTTATCGTCATTGATTATCAATTACAAGCATTAATCAACTCTTCATTAACCATTGGAATAGGAGTTATTCTCATATAATACAATTATTCGAGACTCTTGTAAATTTATCTTTATTAATATAACTAGCAGTTGACCCGCGCTCCGCGCGGGAGGTTTATAATTTTGTTTCGTTGATTTTTTATTCATATTGTGATATTTTTTTTTTAATTGATTTTCATAAAATATTATAATTATTTTCTCTTTAATTATTATCTTTCAATACTCAAATTTGGATTAAAAGCATTTGATTCAATTTATGAAATATCATTTTTTTTTGATCATGTTATAAACTAATATTTCACTTTCATTTTATTTTTCCTGTTTATAATTTTATATATACAATTATATAAATGTTGTTTTAGTCTACCATAAATTTAAATTTTACTTCCATTCTAAAACTCAGTAACAAATTTAAAATTATTAAATTATGATCAATTTAAAATGAAAGTTGAATTATATTCTTACCACTAATAAAAAAATTAAAGTATTGTTTTTCTTATTTTAACATTTCATTTTTTTTTACATAATTTATTTTTATTTATATAAACTTTCTATTAATTAAATAAGTAACATAAATATGCACTAAATGAATGTTTTAAATTTATTTTAATGTTTAAACAAAAATGTGTATTAGGTGGATGCATATGTGGCATCATGAGAAGAGAGAAAAAGCTAACTTTATATATATAGATAAGAGATCTTCAATGATGTACAACTAGAGTCGTTAGCTGTGATTTTAGGTATTGAAATATCATGAAGTTGAAGATAATTTAAGATGTCCTACATCAACATAAAAAAGAACTGCTGTTAAAATAAATCTATTAGAATTTGAAAAACAATATTTACCGAAAATTATTTATACATGAACAAATTTTATACTTTGTAATAATCAATAAATCTATAAACGATAAAAAAATTATCGATTACAATTTAGGTTTATATTACTTATATATTTCGATATGAAATATAACTGCATTGTATTCTATTTTTAAGTACTTTATTAGATATTTTGTTTTCATCTTTATTATTTTTTACAAAATCCCACACGGCCACACCTAACGCTAGTAACAACTATTTCTTTTTAATAAAAATAAAATATTGAACGGTCCATTATTTAAGGACTCGTGAACGAGAAATGAGACAATTAAAAATTGCAAGTGTCGTCTATTTTTATTTTCGTTTGCGTTTGTCCATATCCAAATGTTGCATCAGCCAACAAATAGTGTCTGGTAGTTAGTGTCTGATTCTGTATGAATTTTATGAGATATGGACCGACTACATTTTTCTTAGTAACACTGAAAACTTCCGAAAATTTTTCTTAGCAAATGTTTTTGATCATGATGTTTTACCTTCATTTCCAATGTGTTTTCTCCGGCTAGTCAATGTTTGTCGGAGATAATTTTGGGATAATTTAGGTTATTATGACTTTTTTTGTGTAGTTCAATTTGGTTCGGTTGCTTCTTAACAAAAATTGGTTTGCCTTTTTCATCAGTATTTTGTTAAGATTTGTAAAAAATTTATCTAATTATGATTTAATCAAAAACAAAACTGAACTTACCCAAATTCTCGGTTAACTAAAATAAAATTCAAATACCGCCTTTGGTTTATAATCTATAACTAAAGAACTGAAGAACCAAATTTCGGTTCGGTTCGGTTAGATTATATATCCCAACTCAAGTATTTTTGCCATTGTCACAGGTACAGAAACTGTGTTCTCGGACATGGTTTCTGAGTGGATAATTAGACACCTCAAAAGTCCATAATTTCCTATTAGACTTTAAAGATCCAAATGAATATTAATAGTCTCATCAAGAATTCAAAGTCAATTACTCATTATTTCAAGAAAACTAATTAAGGGGCAGCTAGAGGAACAAAGAAAAAATGCTAACGTGAAGAAGGAGAAGACTTGTTACCTTGACGTTACAGGTAGGAAGAAATTCAATCTTCCATCGCCGGAAAAAGAGGAAATGTGCAAAAAGAATTATAAAAGAAATATGAAACCGTTTACCAAATGTGCAAAATTAATTATAAAAGAATTATAAGATATGTAATTGAAATTCAGCAATAGTTTAAGCTATATTTCCGGACACCATTCTTTATTGATTGCGGGAGCTTTGATTTTAAATAGTTAATTAATGTTGAGTTAAATTCACAAGAATAGTCTAAAGTTTTGAGGTTTATTGTAGTTTTGTTTGGTTGGATGGACTATCGAAGGAAAATTAAAGACAGAAGAAGTGTTAGAAAAGAAAATGTTATTTATCTCATACTAGTGTGAAGCATCTAATTTTGTTCTTTACTACGTAACGTATAGAAGTCAATCCCACAATCTTAAATTTAAGTGGAGAAAATTAGATGTAACATAAAGTATAAAGAAAATGAAAATTGCTCAAAAAAATCGTATAAATATTCTTATTCTCTAAAAATAGAGAATGTTGTATTGTAGCACCGTTTGTGTGTTACATCTCACGTGTTATCACCATTCTATGTTTAAGTACCGTTTGCCACATACTTTTACACTGTATACGACACTTATGAACAATTTTACCCTGTAACTTAAAAACGCGCGACTTGAAATAAGAGATCGTGTGGTTACTCTTTATTAAATATGGGCCATGGATAGCTAACTAAACATATTTAGATCGTGTGGCTATCGTTGCTTAGTGTAGGGTTAGGAAATTATTTTGGGTGTATAACAGATATATGAGCAGGAAAACGTCGCCTTTGCTCCCAAACTGCCGACATGTCTGAAAAGGTATTTCGTGGATAGATGCTTCAATAACAGTAAGTTTATACTCTTGTGGATTCCATATTATTGTAATCTAATTCTTATTTATTTTGGGCGCGGCGTAGGTTGGGTTCGATGGTCACTGTATTGTGCTTTGCGGAGATTGGTGCTGTGATTTGAATGGAATATGGAGTTTTGAAGTTGACAAGTTTTTAGTTTCTCGGGCTGTGCCGGTGTGGGAGAAAATGGTTTTGCAAGAACTTGAGGATGCAGCAATGTCTGAGTTTGGGTTAGTTTTGAAAAAGGCGAGTTTCAGTTTTTCCCCAAAAAACATTAATGATTTCAGTACAGGAGCGAGGACTCCCCCTGTGTTGGTAACTACAGAGACTGGGTTCGAGTATTTCAAACAGCTATTCCGCAATAACAAACATTTGAACATGTTTGTAAAGTTTGAGGATTGTAGGAAGAGAGTATTTGAATCGGGCTCTGGGGCAAGGTTGAAAGATGGAGTTCAGAGAAGTAAACACGGTGGTGCAAGCATTTCATCTGGTTCGAGCCTGTTTTCTGATGATGAAGTTGACCTAAGTGGGTCAACTCCGGCTTTTAGCAGACTAAACACCAAACCAACGCAAGCTGGGTCTGTGGATAGAGAAGGTGATTGTTTACAGAAAATTCCAACAACTCAAACCGACGGTGATATACTACAGGAAATTGATGAAATAGAGGAGAACATGAAGAGGGGAGCCAACGACGACAGTGGAGGCTTTGAGACGGTTGATGATTGGGGAGATTCTGGCGGGGAAGAAGAAGATATAGATGTGGAAGATTTGGTTTCCTCTCCTAGAGGATATGATCGGGAATTCTGGGGAAATTTCATAGGAGATGAATTTGGTCGTTCTGACCCAGTAGAAGTTATGTGTTCGAGCAATTTAGCCGTGCCTTTGACGGATGTGCAAATAAGAAACCATGTTAGTGACTTCCCCCCCACAGAACAACGTCTGGGATGTGATGGGTTAAGTGGACAGGATATCCATGTATCTGAAACTGGTGTACATGTTATTGATGGACAGAGAACGGATGGACACGCTACTGGTGGATACAGAACGGATGGACACGGTATTGGTGGACGCGAGTCCAATCCCAGGACAGAGAGAAGAAAACTTGAGGATATAGACGATGAGGAATTTGATATTCCACCTCTTTTTGACGATACACAGTACGAGAGGGATGATATACCAGATCTTGATATTGATGATGATGATAAAGGGATTTACAGAGGGAAAGTGTTTGCGAGTAAGGAAGATTGCCAAATTGCTATAGCTATATATGCAATAAAAAAACATGTTCCACTTTAGGCAAACGAGGACGCGAAGGGGTTCTTTTGTTCTAAACTGTGTATCTGAAAGATGCGATTTGAGGATATTGGCGTGTGAACTGAAACACGGTGGTTATTATGAGATACGGAAGGCGTCGTTGGAACACAGTTGTCCTGTTGAAACAAGAAGCAAATATGTTAAGAAGGCGACATCTAAAGTTATAGCAGCTGTATATAGATCAAAATATAGTGATCGGACAAAAGGCCCTGTACCTATGGAGTTGCAGCAGATGGTGTTGGAGGACTTGAAGGTATGCGCATCTTACAGTAAATGTTGGAGAGCAAGAGAGAGAGCACAAGATGATGTTTTCGGGACAGAGGAGGAATCTTATGAAAGGCTGGCTGAATATCTCCACGCACTTAAACTTGCTAATCCTGGAACAGTTACAGATATTAAAACAGAGGTTGATGATGGTGGTAGGGAGAGGTTCTTGTATATGTTTTTGTCATTTGGTGTTTCAATTAAGGGATTTAGGCATCTGAGGAGGGTGTTAGTTGTGGATGGTACTCACCTGACGGGAAAATATAAAGGAGTTTTGTTGACAGCTAGTGGGCAAGATGCAAACTTCCAAGTGTTTCCGCTGGCTTTCTCAGTTGTGGATAGCGAGAATGATGAAGCATGGATGTGGTTTTTTGAAAAATTGGAGAGGATAATTGCAGACAGCAACACGTTGACAATAATATCAGATCGTAACCAGTCTATTTACAAGGCAAAAAGGAGTGTATTCCCACTAGCGAAGCATGCAGCTTGCATCGTTCACTTGGCTAGAAATGTGAATGCTAAATTCCAGAACAAAGGTTTGGCGAAGATGGTTTCAAACGCTGGATATGCGTATACCATAGGCTCATTCCGGACTCAGTACAATCAGATAAGGGAAAAGAATCTTGAATGCGCCAAGTACCTAGACAAAATTGGAACTGCTCATTGGTCACGTGTGTATTTTCAAGGTGAGCGGTACAATCTAATGACAAGCAACATAGCAGAGAGCTTGAACAGAGCGTTGTGGAAGGGTAGGGGCTCGCCTATTGTTGAGTTGCTGAAGTTCATTCGTGCTATGCTTACCCGCTGGTTTAGTGCACGTAGGACGAAAGCGGGGAAACACATGGGGTTAGTGACACCCGAGGTAGATAAGCAAATGAAGAAAAGGATGACAAATGTTAAGCGCAGCAAAGTTGGGATGATAACCAGTTGGAGTTTTGAAATAGTTGGTATGTTGAACGGCAAACATAATGTACTGCTCGATCACAAGAGATGCACATGCAAACAATATGACAAGGACAAGATTCCTTGTGGTCATGCAATGTTCGCTGCAAACACACATGGGATTCCGCTTG
>NW_006238915.1:191800-192806 GCF_000375325.1 Capsella rubella | reverse complement strand
GGTGAGTAATTTTTTTGGTAACACCAACCCCGTATTAGTTGTAACGGATTTTTAACGATTGATTCAGGTAATATTTTTTGGGGTATATTGTAGACTGTATATGTGATCTATAACAAGATTTTAACCACTTCCTATTTTTCCGATGTTACATACAGTATTAAAACATAAATATTTGTAGTGTACCTACGTTACAGAGTTCAGAGATTATTATCAAATGTATCCATATAGATGATGTATAAAATGAATGTATCCATATGAATGGAGTTTATGTTGATGGACTTGTATCCATATGGTTGTGTACATGTGATTTTGTTTACGGTCACGTAATTGTTTGTTTAGCAGTTTTGTTAGTTTGCGATCAATCCAGATGGATTCGTAAATTAGGTCGAAGGTAATTTTCGTTTGAATGTAAAATTTGGTAACTATGTGGGAAATATGTGCAGCTGTTGATATCCATATGGTGTGTGACCATAAAACCAATGCATTGGAAAACGGGACATAAAAACCTAAAAATCCACCCAACTATACGATGGGTAAGGCAGTGTCTCTATAATATTTGTCTGATAAGCAAATATTGGAGGACCTCTTATGCAGAAACAAAAGGCAACAATAAAAGGAAAACTCTTAAAATTAGAGCTCGGAGATGGACGATATATTTGAGAAGGAGGAGGCTGCGAACTCAAATCCGGCGAGACGTCAGATCGATGGCAGGATGAGTGCTCTTACTCATAAGATAGGAGGATGGAAAGATGTGATGGTTTCAGATTTTAGCCAAGTAATGAGGGTATGTGATAAATGTATTGTTTGTGTATATATGAGATTTTATTCCTGTTTCTGTAACATTTACTAAGTATCTGGTGAATTACAGAACCCGGAAAGCAGTGTAGGAGATAGTGGTGAAGAATCGTACGACGGTGTCGCTTAATATCTACATGCACTTAAGCTTGCAAATCCAGGGACAGTGACAGATATTAAAATAGAAGTTAGAGATGATGGTACTGAGAGG
>NW_006238915.1:183235-189811 GCF_000375325.1 Capsella rubella | reverse complement strand
CCAGAAATTATTGTATTACACAAGAACCCACTTGTTTTCTTTTTTTCTTTCTTTTGAAAATAATTAATATTCAGAACTCTATAATATGTCCCATGTCCCATCATAGTAGCTGCAACAATCTTCTCTTCCCCATAAAGTGTTAAGCATCCACCTTTTGCCCTACGGGTAAAACGATGTTTATTGCCAGTGTCCATATGACAGTGTCCATCCGGATATGTATCATACAAAGGCCCTTACACGAGTATGATAGTTTATTGGCAAATGTGACAGGAAGGGATGGGTCTCTGCTTTCACTCCTTGTAGCCGTCGTTTACTGTTCATACTATAAAACCAAAAAAAAACGTAAATGTAGAAATTGTTGTATTACACAAGAACCCAGAAATTGTTGTATGACACAAGAACCCACTTGTTTTCTTTTTTTCTTTCTTTTGAAAATAATTAATATTCAGAACTCTATAATATGTCCCATGTCCCATCATAGTAGCTGCAGCAATCTTCTCTTCCCCATAAAGTATTAAGCATCCACCTTTTGCCCTACGGGTAAAACGATGTTTTTTCGTTCCACTTGAATACTATGCACTTCCCGCCTACTTATTTTTTATTTTGATTTTGACCTAAATCACGCATATAACATCACTGTAAACCCCATTAACTGCTCAACTACCCAGCCAAAGTTACATCGACAATGACACCACCGCAACTTGCTTTGACGCCAGAACCAGAAGCTAGCCTCGTGTTGGAGGTATCCACATAGAACTGTACATCTCTAAACACTCTCCTTTCGCCTCCATTAACTCTCTATGTTATTGTGTATTTGCGTTATGCAGGTATGTCCACCCAAACATATCCACATACCGGCTCCATTGCTCGCTAAGATTGTTGCTATCGTCTCTGAAGACGGAGCCGACTCACTGAAGAATTGGATGAAAGCTGGTCCTGAAGGTAAGGAAGCAGTTTTGTCTCCGGAGACCCTATTTGCTGTCCGGCTTGACAAATCTGGTGATTTGCTATGGTGGAGCATGCCTCATTCCAAATATTACAAGTTGTTCTGTAAATGTCTAGCAGCAAGAAACCCTTACGCTATCTGGGCCGAGCAAAACAAATCCTTTGCTTTTGAAACCCTAATCGACCAATACTACAGGATAGGTCTTTGGAGATCACACAACCCACTTTCAGCACAACTTGTTCCCATAAGCCTTCCGAATGTTTTGCTCGCTCCATCAACACTTCGTAGAGTCGGGAGACCTCGTTGTCGCCGTTGCCGTAGGCCAGCCCACAATCCAGCAGCATGCGCACCACCCAGCCATGGTTGACCCCCATCCCCGAGTTAGACGGACACCCACCCCCCTTTATCTTATGTATATTGAATTATTATTCACGGATTTGGTACTTTTAACCATGGATGCTGTTATAACTACTATGTGGTCATGAACGTGTGGACTTGTGCTTTTGTGCCGTTATCAAAATCTACACTAGTCCATACGTTCATGTCCACTGTTTTTTTTTGCTACTTAACAGTATGTGTTTCTTTTATAATTGCTGTCTTTTATAATTCACCATTAATTGCTGTCTTTTGTAATTCACCATTAATTGCTGTCTTTTATAACAGTATGTGTCCACCATTAATTGATGTCTTTTATAATTCACTTCTATAAATGAATGTTCTTCATGTCCACAATATATATAAGAAACGAGCTCGTTGGCCTGCGTTATATATATATTGTTAGATGTAGTTTGAATCCAATAAGACGAGACCACATGTCCATCCCACATGTTTGTTAGATGTAGTTTGGACCAACCATCATCACAAATCCAATAACAGAAGACCACATGTTCATGGACACACCCCTTAGGTTTCATAAGTTATATGATCTAGTGATTATCTAACTAACAAGAATATGTGCAATCTAACTAACATGAACACAATATTCATCACGAAAACATTACACTAGCAAGAACCTCATGGATTGATTTAAAAAGGAAAGAAAAGCAAGATACAGAAAGTTTCGACTTCGATTGAACATCACGAAATAGGCATCATCACGAAATAAGCATAATATCTCGCGACAGATAGTAGAAGATGTAGTCAATACACCTCTCCCCGTTGTCCTCGCCAAGCAATGAATGATCATCCCAACATTCTGGGAAGTCGTCAATGACCCAACTGTCCGAGTACGTCCCCCACCTTTTTGGACCAACCATGTATATGTGAAACATCAAAGTGTCTGCAGTGCGTGAAATTTCTGAGAAACTAAACTTTTTCCTCCACGTCCAATACTCTTCAGAATCTAGCGCTCCTCCGCAGGTCATCAACATGTAATACGCCAGCTCGTCAACTTTATAGATGTGTTTAATCGAGTCGAGCAGTATGAGTGCGTCGTTCAAATTAGAAGTTCTAAATGCAAGTAACAAGCTTTTCACATAGAGCGCATAAGGATTTTTTTCGTAGAGACAAGCCGAGAAGAAATTGTAATACACGCTCGTGGGCCTGCACCACCGCACAAAATCGTAACTTCTGTCCAACCTAACCGCCGACAACGTCTCCGGTGACAAGACAGCAATTTTCCCCTCCTTTCCTGTCCGGATCCAGCTTTTCAGCTCAACGATACCTTCTTCCGCAACGTAGCTTACAATCTTCGCCATTAATTCACGCGGCATATGCAAGTTTGGTACTGGCGGCCCCTGTATTTTCACATATGTTTAGTAAAATCCAACGAATCAATACACAGTAAAGAAAAAAAAATCAGGAAATAAAAATGCAATTAAAAAATGGTATTACCATTAGTTGCGGCCGAACAAATGAAAACATGACATAGTTCCCTCCTCCTCTCGGCGTGAGAACGCTCCTCCGGCTATAGAACTGTGTCTCTTGAGTTATTATGTCAGGATCTACGTTTTCAGCCTCATCGAGCTCATAACCATACTTAGGTTCCATCTTTTCGGTCAGTCAGCGTTTATCTACCACTCGTCCCCGAAATCACTAGCTTTAAGAATCCTATAAGTGTTATCCCGGCAGAACGAAACCACAAATCCTAAATAGTGTTATAGGACAAACTCAATTATGCCTATATTCAGTAAACGAGGTTGGGCTTATACCATTACCCAACGTGCAATTGTGTGTTATATCACTTTACGTCCCAATTGGCTGGTGACGCTTGTCACACTGTTCATCTTGGTAACCGCAGAAAGACATCCCTCCCTCTCACATAGTAAGAAGTAAACGCAGACCAATCCGAATGGACATGACCGTATGGATTCACCGCATACGTAAGAATAGAAAATGAAAAATAAATTACCGTCGTTTACCGACTCTGTATGAGCATTAATGGTGGACGTTTTCAGACTAAAAAACAGTGATTTTAGTGTGTTTTTTTTCATTAATGGTCTGCAGATTATACTAAACAATACGTAGTTGCTAATAGAGAGTTCATAGGAACTAATTATCCAAAAATTATACAAAAAGAGGAATCAGAATGGTCATAGAGAGTAACCCAGAACATAGTAGTAGGTAAAAGCAAACCCTAGAATATTTGAATGGACATGCCCGTATGGATTCACCCATTCAGTAAATAAAATTGTCCTAATTGCTCATACAGAGTTACAACCACCGCTCCATAATTGTTCATAGAGAGTAAACCCACAAAAAATAACCATAAATAAATGATTTGGGCAAATCATAAGGAAAATACATTAACTTTTACAAAATAGACGAATCCGAGTGGTGATTGGAAAAACTCATTTCTGGATAAAACCTAAAAGCCGTGATTTGGGCAAGCATGAGTACGGACGGCGGCTCTAGATAAGATGGTGTTGCATCGAATACAACGGGCTTGAACAGAACGTCGCTCCAATCGAGGAGGGTAGTAGACATATCCTCCTGTTGCGTTGTCATAATAAACACTTCCAGCTCGGCGGATGGGTCCGTAAGACGTGATCCATCTACCAGCTCGGAAGAAATCTCTCGTCAAGTTAACGAAAACCATTCCTTCGTTGATGACAGCATACAAGGCGTATGGATTGTTATGTTGGAGACACTTAGAGAAGAAATTATAGTACTTGGAATGTGGCATGGACCACCACAGGAAGTGGGGAGACTTGTCTAGACATACTACAGACAGTGTTTCAGGGGATAAAGCAGCGTCTCGGCCGGCTGGCCCAGCTTGGATCCAACTTTTCAGAGAGTCAACACCGTCTAGAGAGACGTGACTAGCGATCTTAGCTAATAACGTAGCAGGTAAGTGGATCGGGCGACCCTGAGGGTAAACAACAAAACGAGAGGCGATTATATAGATGCATATATTTAGTTCGTAAAAACGAAATCGAAACCTAAACTCACACATTGAGTGGAGAAAAACTCGACGGTGGACTCCATTAGGATGTGAATACTTGTAAGTCAAAAAACGTATGGTAACCATACCTATATAGAGATATATGTGGAAGAGCAAAGTATGTGGGACCGCAACGTTGGCACATATCCCCATGGTTTTAAAATCTGGACATCGATGAAGGAAATATGGCTCAAACTGTAATGAGTATACAAATGTAATATTCAAATAAATCCAAATGTGAGGGGATATGACGATGAGTCAGTGTGAACTATGGATGTAATATGATATTTTGCATTTGATAAACAAATCCACATGGACGACGGATGTAATCCGAAAATAAGGGTCTAATGAGTATCCAACCAGGTGATCTGGGAAATCAGGTGAATTGGGATGTAAAATGTGCATTCCTAATATAAATTAGTAGTAGTCCACATCCATATTTCGTCATAAATTGTGTTTTAAACTATCTACATATCCATGTGGATTGAAACATGTGGATTCAATGTGAGGGGATATGACGATGAGTCAGTGTGAACTATGGATATAATATGATATTTTGCATTTGATAAACAAATCCACATGGACGACGGATGTAATCCGAAAATAAGTGTGATTTGAAGTCGCATATAAGAAAGTGGAAACTGCAGATTAAGGAGGAATGAAAAATAAAGATTCTTAAGAGGACACGGAATATATTACACTTATATATAATAGTACATATAAATCCATGTTTTACTTAGAAAAGGCAACATACATCTAATCTAAAGATTGGGTGGTCCATACAAAGGTGCAACCAACTCAGCGTAGATATCCATAGCATATTGAGCCCTGAATTCGTCGACAATCTTGTCAGTAATCTCAGCCATCTGTTCAGGTCCATTGTCGTTGGCGTAAAGCTCAAGCAACTTCATTGCTACCGGGCCACAATCACCAGATCGTCTGTTGACATAAATGTCTGTGAACCTCTGCCATTTGAATCTGGCAAATCCGTTCTGCTGGGACAAGCGTGGCTGACAATACTTGTGGATTATGTATGGTAACATCTCGACAACGGGAGCTATGAATTTATCAACCTGGTCGTCGTCGTACAACTCAACATTGGGGTCAAGTATATAGACACACCAATTGGGTAGGTTAATGCACAATCCAACCCAATGTTCGTCTTTCCAAATCATTGGCATGTATATCATGTCAACACTTTCAAACCAATCGTTAGGATTCCCAGGAATCGTTCTCTCTAACTGTGAGCCCCATCTCACTCTTAACTTGTTCTTCGCAGCTTTAAAACCCCGATACTTACCAGTAAGATAGTTGCCAAGCCATGGAGCAATGAACTCAGACCTCTCGTGAGCAAGGACGTATGAATGTCGTTGGCGTAGAAAGTAGACAAGGACCTCAATGTGCTGTAAAATTAGAAACATATTAGCTGAGAATAATTGGAATGAACTGAAAAAATTGATGTATGTAGCGGGTAAGAAGTGCAATACCAAAGTTGACACCCAATTCGTTGGTGCGGCTAGCTGGAGGATCCATTCATTATCGATTACAAAGCCGCAAGAGGTAAAGTGCTCCCTGTTAAAACAGTCAGTCATGTTATAGACTGAAAACGAAGTAATAAATGCCGCGCTGATATGTTTTCATTGCTAAGACAGAAAGGACGTTACGTGTTGGGCGATGACTTGAGTGTCTTTTTAAACATTTTGAAAAAAGCCCTATCAAGTTTAGGTAAGAGGTCATGCCCATGGGATGGTGAGTACTTCGGTTTCTGCAACATTTCAGCGATGAGTGATGCTTCAGCTTCAGACACAGCAGTCCTCTCCCTCTTCCTCGCAGGAGACGAATCGCTGACCTGTACATACTCGGATGGGGACCCAGGCATCTGAGATGAATACGGTCTTAGAGGTGGTAGGTAGGTATAAATAGAAAAAAGATATGTGGAAATGATATGAAGAAGGTGACCTCATGATCTGCTATGGCATTATCATACAGTACGAGTGCGGTCTGCAGGTATATGAAATGATGAAAGTTGAAATAAAAAGAAATGTGTGGTAATAGAAGACAGCAAATTGGTTTTGGTAGTTACCGAGGTTGCGTTATTGACAGGGTCAGCCAGTACATGTGATATAGGGGGAGAAGTGTCTTGATATGTTGGTGACTGTAAAAGATATAAATTGGAAAATGATCATTAGCCACATTGATATGTCCATGTGGAAATGAAAAGTGAAACGTCATATTATCCAAGAAAATA
>NW_006238915.1:165270-183135 GCF_000375325.1 Capsella rubella | reverse complement strand
TTCCTCGCAGGAGACGAATCGCTGACCTGTACATACTCGGATGGGGACCCAGGCATCTGAGATGAATACGGTCTTAGAGGTGGTAGGTAGGTATAAATAGAAAAAAGATATGTGGAAATGATATGAAGAAGGTGACCTCATGATCTGCTATGGCATTATCATACAGTACGAGTGCGGTCTGCAGGTATATGAAATGATGAAAGTTGAAATAAAAAGAAATGTGTGGTAATAGAAGACAGCAAATTGGTTTTGGTAGTTACCGAGGTTGCGTTATTGACAGGGTCAGCCAGTACATGTGATATAGGGGGAGAAGTGTCTTGATATGTTGGTGACTGTAAAAGATATAAATTGGAAAATGATCATTAGCCACATTGATATGTCCATGTGGAAATGAAAAGTGAAACGTCATATTATCCAAGAAAATAATTACCTTGTTGGACATCTCTTCATGGTTGATAAGCTTGTTGGACCCATCTTCTCCTTCAGCGATGGGAATAACAGCTTCAAACCCCGCCTGTAAATGAACTTGGTTAAAATAGAAGTAAAGTCACCCGGTAAAAGTAAATTAATCCATCTAAATTGTGTCCATGTGGACAAAACTTACCTTGTTGGACTTCTGTTCATCGTCGCTAAGCTTGTTGGAACTCTCTTTACATTCATCGATGGCCATACCAGCTTCCACATTAGACTGGAATGAATTTGAGGAAAAAAAAATTTTAGAAATAAATTAAAGTTATAAAACTATCCATTTTTTTTTGTCCATATGGACATGTGTTGTAGGTAACAAAATGACGGAATTGAAAAAAGATCTTACCGTGTTGACTTGATCTTCATCCTCGATAAGCTTGTTACAACTCTCTTCACATTCAGCGATGGGAATACCAGTTTCCACATTAGACTGTACATGAATTTGGTTAAAATACAAATTTAAAAAATAAATTAAAGTTAAAAACTATCCACTTTGGTTCGTCCATATGGACATGTGTGGTACGTAACAAAAGGACGGAATTGACAAAAGAACTTACCTTGTTGGAGTTATCTTCAATACCAGCTTCCACATTAGGCTGGAAAACATGAACTTGGTCAAAAGGAAAGCCAAAGGTGTTTGTACATGTGGATATATGAAAAAAAATTAAAAAATACGAACAATTACAAGGTGATGATGATCCAAGATGGTGGATCTGTCTCCACTTTCCTGAACGGCCGTAGACTGGAAAGATAAGGATAGAGGAGAAATGACACAAAAACACTGGACTTTGTAAGCATATACATAGGTAGGAGATGGGACAGAGCAATAGTTGAAATAGAAACTTACCGTCTCGTAGATGTTTCTATGCATCAGATCTCCAAGTCTATCATTGGGTAAGGTAGCCTGGGGGGACAGAAACTCGTAAAGAAGTTGTGGGATACATGATAAACAATACTTTAAAGAAATATAAAACTTACCAACTCGTACGGATTCATGTTCATAAGAATTTCAAGACTATCACTGGGTGATGTAGCCTGCGGGACACAAAATAATTAGAAAGTTGTTAGTGAGATATAGGTTGGACATGTAGGAAAAAAAAAAGGATAGGTACATGAGTGTCTTCGCCAGTGGGTTTGGAATCTGTATCATATATAACTTGGGGCAGGGGGGAGGAAATGGGGGGAGGGGACTGAGATAATGGACGCCGGGGGCAGTGTCAAATATTGGCTTCTGCAAAAACTCATCGTTGATATGCTGCTCGGAGGTAGGAGTTGAGACATACTGAGGACAGAATACTGAGTATTAGCATGATGGAAGAAATATGGGAGGTTGAGATAACTAAATTAAAAAATAAAAAAATAGGTATGGAAAAAACCTTTGTTGGGGAGACCCTTGCATCATCACCGACAGTTTGGACGTTTTGCTGCTTATCTCCTTGGTCAGGTAGTTTTGTTTCATCCTCATCTACAGCGCCTGTATCATTATCAGAAGGTAAGAGGTACGAAGGTGCTGCCTCTCCAGTTCCCTTCTGTTCAGTGCTGTCGTGGATATCTGAAGTGTGGTCAGTGTTGTGGTGGACAGTTTTCTCTTCAGCTAAGTCGTCCTGAAATCAGCGTAGTAATGATTGGTCCCAAAAATCTGTAAAACATACTAAAAAGGAGGCAAATTTGAATTTGAACTCACCTGTTCAGTAATGACCATATGTGCGAGTGGTCGGTGGGTGTCTTCTTTGTCCATTTGGTGACTCCCAACCTCCAAAAAAGCAGTATCTCCTGAAAACTGAGCTTCTGTCTGTTTTGGAAAAAAAAAAACAGAATGTGAGCTTCTGTCTGTTTTGGAAAAAAAAAAAACTAAATAAATGAGGAAAAAAATCTAACCATCGATGTGGTGCTATATTTTGTCCAATCATGATCACCACCCAATATGTCCATATCCTCGCTGTGAAGGACGTCATCCGGATGGTTGTCCTTAGGGGTTCCATCACGAAGAACAGGTTCATCGGCGATGGGACTCATTGCCAAACATTGGTTGGGATCCTCATTAGGGATATGACTACGAGTTGGCGATGAAATACGTTTCTTGAACATACGCCTATTATGACGGGCGTGTAAATTCCACTTACGTCTACCACGGAGAGCTCTGAACCTTGCTTGAAGTTTTATGTTCTTAGATTTTAGTTTCTGAAATCTTTCCTCAAAATGGGACGTAAGGGAGAGAAGCTGAGATTGAAACCAATCTTTCAAATCAGTTTCAGATGTGGCATCGCAAGAGGACTTCGACGTGCTATCCAAAGAGCTTCGACGTGCCTTCTGTGATGAGGATTGTCGGATACGAGAATTCTGTGATGACTTCTTCCTTCGGGAAACAATGTGCCTTCTGTGGACTACATTAGGTTGTTTTACTGGAATGACAATTGTAGGCAATGAAGAATCTCCACCTGGCCACTCAAGCTTGTTGAACTCATGACCTTCATCAATTAAAGATACCATGTAAGATATCTTCCGGTCCTTCACTTCATCATCAAACTCTCCCCAACCCTCAACTGGTGGATCAACATTAGAATAAGGAGCAACTGATACCTGGAAACAGATAAACAAAAAAATAAGGAGCAATTGTCACAGTCTGGATGTAAAAGTTATGATAAATGGATAACTTAGCTTACATGAGATGCACGCTCTAGAGCATGGACGTCTGTTAGAGGGAGGTTGTTCTTTGGAATTCCAACAGAATCCCACTCAAGAAAGGTGCGGGGATCATTCGACCCAGGAATCTTATCTAGTAAACCACTTATATTCCTATAAGCAAGCAGCTGGAGAGATAATGGAAAGCCATTCAAGCGG
Organism: Capsella rubella; assembly: GCF_000375325.1. NCBI lineage: Eukaryota > Viridiplantae > Streptophyta > Magnoliopsida > Brassicales > Brassicaceae > Capsella > Capsella rubella. The sequence goes on along the minus strand of NW_006238915.1, from coordinate 179,826 downwards.
AATGTCTTCTGTTGCAATTGATCTGTGAATGTATTCACCGGGTCTGTAGCCTTCACTGGACCTCTGAATTTCTTTGAAACATGTTTCAGGGGGGACTTCTTAGCAGGCCTCATTGAGGAAATGGTTTCCATGAAAGATTCACGACCCCATGGAAATTTAAGGAAGGAATCAACGTCCTCGAGCATCTCAACATACTTAAATGTAGGACGATGAGTTTGGCTGGACGCTATAAGGACACCATCAACGATTAACAGAAGTGCAAGCCGAAGTTTCTTGGATAAATCTGTTACCTGTGGGTCTTCAAAAGTTTTGGAAACATCGGCGAAGGTGACCTTCCTGTCATCGCCAATAAGTGTGTCCCAATAACAGACCTCGCCGGGGACAGGCAGAATGTTTTCTTCAGGATCATAGTCTTCGGGAAATTCGCTGCAATCCAAACATGTGACAGCACCAAACTCTAGTAGGGAAAAACGCATTGGCTGTCCACCAAACACTGTCCACAACTCATATTTTTGCTTGGCACGAGTTGCCGACAAAGAAGCGCATGAATCAACTTGCAAGAAATGGGACACTCGCAAACCCGTAAACTAAATAACGACCCAAGAGGAGAGCTTAAAATTTTCTCAAACTCGGCAGTCCCTTTTAAAACCTTCACTATAACGGTTAGAATGTCGGGTTTCGAATATACATTCAGGCGCGCATCGGGATAACGGTCGGTGGCGAAAATACGATGAGGGAGCCGAGTATCCCATTTCGTTGACGGTTCATCTGCATTATCTATAACGGAGAAGTCGTTGGAAGCCGGCGGATGAACTGATAGACGTTTGAAAAAACTAGTGATACGGTGGGTACCTTTCATCGTTGGCAGAACTGTTGGACAATAAAGAGAGACAGGAAGAAACTAAAGCGAGACAGGGTCAAAAATTCGTGTTGAGAGCGGCGGTGATGTCGCGACTCCGGCGGTGATGTCGCGATTCCGGTAGATCTGAGCAATCCCCGATACACAAAATCGGAATCTGAGTGGGACTTGTCTAGATCTATGATGACTGCTTAGTTTGAAAGGCTAGAACTACGATGGAATTACGCCGGAGACGATGAGTTCGGCTGACGGGAGATGTAGGGTTTTTTACAGAAAAAATGTGTCTTCGGTAAAATATAAAAAACAAATTACAGTAATTAATAAAAGAAAAAACAAACAAAAAAAGTTAATCGTTGGGTTTGTTGGGGTAACAAGCTTTCATTAGTTGAAAGGGTAGTAATGAAATATCACATAAGAAAACGGTGCCTTGGACACAAACGGTGTCTTCCTGTTATACAAAACACATAAACGGTGTCTGCTTGCTATATTTTCCTAAAAATACTATCTTTTATGAAATACAATATCTCCTATTTATTTTCATACGAGTTTAAACACAAAATAAATACAACTAGGTAGTAACCCGTGCCACGACACGGGCGATTCGGTGAAATTTATTTATATGTATTTGGAATGTATTTTGAATATTATGTATGTTTGAAGTTTCCTACAAATACCTCGGCCCAACTTACACTAAAAATGTCCTTGAGAAAGAAAACGGTCGGTAACTTGGAATCAAATTCTCCAGCAATATTGTAAAACGGATTGTATGGAAGTGTTAAAAAATTCATCTGGGTTTACATTTAAAGAAACGATGTATACATTTTAAATTTAAAATTTACAGCAGGGTTTTAGAAAAGCTAAACAAAAACTTAGTTACATATATTAGACATAAATAGATTATATACAATACATACATAAATTAATTTGCTAAATAGTGTAGAGATATTTATATAGCTTTGGGACTACAATTTTTGAAGAACTTGTTGACCTTGCTTATTCGTCCTGGTTGTTTCTGAAATAATACCTTGCAGCGAACTCGGATCTGAGATACAATGGTTAACTTATAAAGTCCAAACATTTTTAAAAATATAAAATTACTTATCTATTTAAAAGTAAACACTCATATTGACTTATGGTTTCTGAGTGAACCATTGTTTGTGACAGAATATATCTTAGTAGCTCCAATTCCATTAGGAGTATCATTTATAATGCAAGGAATACCTACATTGTTCCATTCCCGTAAGATTTATAATGTATAATAATACATATATGTATCCAAATCTACCCTATTTCTATATTCACTACCTATTTATTGGAGCTGTAACTGTTGGTGTAGGAATTAGCACCAACGACATACCGGCCTAAAGCAAGACGGAATCGAATTAAACCAATAAATCGGGGAATCCCGGTTTATTGTCTAATTAATGCAAAGGGTGCTTCATTCCTAAAATGGAATAGACGACCTCGGATCATTAGGGTTTCGAAAACCCTAATCGAATATTTATGACAATATCTTCTGAATATCTAAGGAAAAGGAGCATTTATTGTAACCCTAAATCCCTTGTATAAATAGAGAAGATGTCTCTATTCTAGGGCATCGATCATTTAATAACAAAAACCCTAGTTATTTACTTGTTTTTGAGCAAACCCTAAATCGTTCATTTCTAGGTCGAATCAATCCTTCCAAATCCGTTTTAATCGAGTTCTTGAGAGATTGTTCAAAGTGAATTTATTCTCCTTTCCTTAATAAATTCATTGTGTGAACCCTTGGTTCAACAATTGGCGCTAGAAGGAGGGGGGGAATTTTTTCCTTTCTAGAAAGCATTTTCAAAAGAAACACTTCTCTCAACTCGGTAACGAAGCAATCCACCTTGAGATGTCTCAGCAGCTCAGCCCTGTTGACTCACGTCCAAACGAGGAGCCCGACGAGTAGCCCCGTACTAAAGACTCGACCTTCAACGAGAGGCTCGAAGAAGAAGTCCGTCAAATGGATCTCCCGGTGCGAACCGAAACCACCGAGCGTCCTCAAACTGGCGAGGTGGAAGGCGACACGATTGCCCCTCGAAGGTGCGAAGGTCAGCCCACGGACGAGCCACAACTCGCTCAGGTCGCTCCAGCATGCCCACCTGTTCAGCAAACCGTATCCATGGACGACCTGCGTATAGTGTTCGGAAGCATGACGAAAGATATCTACGATCGAATCGCGGCAGCCGACAACCGGATGGATACAATCATTCGCAATCGCACGCCGGAATCTAACGCGCAAGATGTAAGTCTCGACGTCCCCGCCCCCGGTCGGGTCGGAGGATGCACGGTACGTCCCCCAGTACCAGTTGGCCGCTCGTGCGTAAGACCTTCGCCAACTGGGACTCGACCCCGAGCATTGGTAACAGCATCCAGCCAACCTGCGGATGCGCCTAGTTCCGGGCGTAACCAGGATCTGGAAGATCTGTACGCAAGGATAGCCGACATAAACTCTCAGGTCCATCGAGTCTGCAGCTCAGCCCCTGAAATCGACCGTATGTTCGAAAAGACACAGCGAACTCCCTTCACGAGCCGCATCACTCAAGCCCGAATTCCGCATATCAAATTCAGGCTGCCGACGTACGACGGGGACAAGGATCCACGCACCTTTATGACGGCGTTCATGGCCGCAGTCACAAAAGCACACTTCTCCGACGAGGAAAAAGATACAGGACATTGCCAGCTATTCGTTGAAAGTCTGACGGGCAATGCCCTTACCTGGTTTTCTCGGCTTAGCCCGAATTCGATCGATAATTTCGCCCAGCTATCGACCTCGTTCCTCCGACACTACCGGCATTTCATACAACCCGGAGCGTCCAGCATCGATCTCTGGGACACAACTCAGGAAGCCGGCGAAACTCTGCAGCAGTACTTGGTGCGATTCAAAAATTTGCTGGCCAAAGTATCAGTTCCAGAGGATGCCGCTTTGGCCGCATTTTGCAAGGGGCTCATTCCAGGATCGTCCCTACGAAAGGACTTGACCATCCGTGAGCCGAAAGATCTCGACGACGCACTACATCGTGCGTTAAGATACGCACTTTTGGAAGAAGAAGATGCCAAACTAGCGGCGAAGTCTGGACCAAACCGTTCTACACCCCGAGACCGAAAACGTCGTTCAAAGAAGCGTACTGCACTTTCCATAAGTTCGCCGGACATTCAATCGAAGAGTGCAAGCATCTCTCTAATTACCTACTCGATAAATACAAGTCCGGCGAAATAGAAGCGGTATTCCAACCCAAAGAATACAGAGGACAACGACCTGACGGAAGGCGCGGGCGTGGTCGAGGCCGAGGCCAGGGGACACGACAATACCGAGAGGACGGCCCCGATCGGCGAGACCGGTCTGATGAGAGGCGAAGTCCCGAACGGCATAACGATGAAGAGGGAGAACTGCTGGGACCACCGAAAAGGCAGAGAGGGCAACGACCGCAACCTGCGGGCTCACCGGCTCGCGGACGGATAACCATGATACTGGGAACGCTTGAGGACTGCAACGACTCGGTCCGGACCCTCAAAAAAAGAGTTAGACAGGTGTGCAGCTTGCATGTCGCACCGGAGGACGAAGTGCCGGCTGGCGAACTTATCACATTCTCTTCCGACGATGCCAAGGGAATACAACACCCCCATAATGAATCCATAGTCGTGGAAGTAACCATGGGTAATTACGATGTGGAACGCGTTTAAGTCGATACCGGCAGTACCGTCAACGTGCTATTCTTAGGCACACTAGCCAAGATGGGGATCTCAGAATCTGAAATAAAACCGAAAGCTCGAACGCTAACCGGTTACGATGGTACGACCCGTCTCGTAATGGGGGATATCAAAATCGAAGTGAAGGTCGGAGGAGTGGCAAAGAAGCTCAAGTTCACGGTAGTTGACGCCCCACTAATCTATAATGCGATACTCGGCTCCCCTTGGATTTATGCAATGAGAGCCATTCTTTCTATTTATCATCTGTGCGTGAAGTTTCCTACGGCAACCGGAATTTATATCTTGTATGGCGACCAGAAAATGTCACGGAACTGCTGCATTATAGAAAAGAAGCAGAGGAGGGACGACCTCGCATAGCAATTACAGAGCGGAGAATGCAGCGACGTTCTCCAAAAACCGGCGCGCGCATCCCTCAAATCACCGAGTTGCCAGGTTATCCAGGTCAATATCGACGAATCCGATCCCTCCCGAACAGTGGGCGTTGGAGCCATGCTAGACGACCCGATCAAGCAGGAGCTGGTAACTTTCCTGAAGTCGAGATCGTCCACGTTCGCATGGTCAACTAAGGACATGATCGGAGTAGATCCCGAAGTAGCTTGTCACAAGTCAACGTGGACCCCACTTTCAAACCAGTTCGCCAGAAAAGGCGCAGACTGGGCAACGAACGAGCCCAGGCAGTTCAAAACGAGGTACAACGACTGTTAAAGGCGGACCTTATCATGGAGGTACAATACCTGGAGTGGCTGGCGAACCTGGTAGTCGTCAAAAAGAAAAACGGCAAATGGAGAACGTGCGTAGATTTTACCGACCTGAACAAAGCCTATCCCAAAGACTATTTCCCGCTCCCACACATAGATCGCCTGGTAGAAGCAACTTCGGGGAATCAATTGTTATCATTTATGGACGCCTTCTCAGGTTATAACCAGATTATGATGCACGTTGCTGACCGCGAGAAAACGTCCTTCATTACGGATAGGGGAACATATTGCTACAAAGTCATGCCTTTCGGTTTAAAAAATGCGGGAGCAACCTATCAACGCCTCGTAAACCGAATGTTCGCCGATCTTCTAGGACGGACAATGAAAGTGTATATTGACGACATGCTGGTGAAGTCGTTAACGGCAAAAGACCACGTCCATCATCTCACAGAATGCTTCGATCTTCTCGACAAATACCGTATGAAGCTAAACCCAACTAAGTGCACATTTGGAGTGACATCCGGGGAGTTTCTTGGGTACATCGTGACGAACGCGGGATCGAGGCCAACCCAAAGCAGATAACGGCGGTTTTGGAGCTCCCTTCCCCAACTAACAAACGCGAGGTTCAACGTTTGACAGGTCGGATTGCAGCTCTCAATCGCTTTATCGCAAGGTCGACCGACAGATGCCTTCCCTTCTATTAACTACTCCGAGGAAATCGAGATTTTCATTGGGACGAGCGATGTAAAGCGGCTTTTCAAGATTTGAAGTCACCCTATCCTAGTAAAACCCGAGAACGGCGAGGTCTAATACCTCTACGTTTCGGTCTCTAGCACGGCAGTAAGCGGGGTCTTAGTCCGAGATGATCGCGGTGATCAGAGGCCTGTTCTCTACGTCAGCAAATCCTTGAACGATGCCGAAACACGCTACCCAACATTAGAGAAGTTTGCTTTGGCCGTCATCGTCGCCGCCCGGAAGTTGCGTCCGTATTTCCAATAACACGCGATCGTCATCTATACCGATCAACCACTTCGGACAGTGCTGCACAGCCCCATGCAATCAGGAAGAATGGCTAAATGGGCCATCGAACTAAGCAAATACGATATTGAGTACCGCTCTCGCCCTAGTCTGAAATCGCAGGTTTTAGCGGACTTTATCGTCGAGCTCGCCCCAGAACTCGTGGAGGACGCATCAAAAATCGAAAGCTGGACCCTCTATGTTGACGGATCTTCTTGCAACCAAGGATCCGTAGTAGGAATTCTCTTGCGATCACCAACAGGCGAGGTTTTGGAACAATCGTTGAAACTCGGTTTCAAAGCATCCAATAACGAGGCCGAGTACGAAGCTCTGCTCGCGGGAATACGACTTGCTAGGGGCATCGGAATAAAACATATCCAGCTATTTTGCGATTCACAACTGGTCGTAAGCCAATTTAGCGGAGAATTCGACACCAAGAACGAGCGGATGAGTTCTTATCTGGCGTTAGTCCGATCCGCCTCGGCCGAATTTGATAGCTTTTCCCTCACAAAAATTCCACGTTGCGACAACACTTCGGCCGACGCCCTCGCCGCCTTAGCTTCGAATGCGAATCCGGACCTCCGCCGATCCATCCCCATCGAAAGTATCGATCTACCGAGCTTCGCTCAACCTCATGAGATCAACATCATCATGAACGACCTGATCCAAATGGAGATCGACCCAGTTGAGAACGAGCCTCACGACGAGGAAGCCCCCCCGGTCGATTGGCGGGAAGAGATCAAACTCTACATACAAAGCGGTCAAGTCCCTGAAAACCGGTGGCAAGCTCGACGGTTAAAAGCCCGATGCGCCAATTACATTCTGGCCGATGGAGAACTTCTCCGGAGAAGTTCCAATGGAACCTTCCTTACTTGCGTCGATCGAGACGAAAGCGAAAGAATTATGGGCGAGGTCCACGAAGGCGACGCCGGGAACCATTCAGGAGGACGCGCGTTGGCCCTAAAAATAAAGAAAGACGGCCATTTTTTGCCAACTATGCTCGCCGACTGCGAGGCATTCGCCCAAAAGTGCGAAGCTTGTCAAAGGCACGCCACCTTAAAACACGTACCTCCCGAAGCGCTCTCTCCCGTGACAGCACCATACCCTTTAATGCGATGGGCCATGGACATCGTCGGACCGTTTCCTCCTTGCCGCACTAAAAGATTTTTGCTAGTGCTCAACGACTTTTTCACCAAATGGGTGGAGGCGGAATCATTCAATCAGGTCAAGTCGGGCGACGTAACCGGATTCATCTGGAAGTACATTATCTGCCGACACGGTATTCCCTATGAGATCGTCACGGATAACGGATCCCAATTCACTTCCTACCTAACGAATCGGTTCTTCAGAAAATGGCACATCAAACTCAGTACGTCAACCCCGCGATACCCTCAAGGAAACGGCCAGGCCGAGGCTACCAACAAAACTATCCTCGACGGCATCAAGAAAAGGTTAGGTCGGAAAAAGGGACTATGGGCCGACGAACTCGACGGAGTATTATGGTCGCATCGCACAACTCCGCGACGCGCAACCGGATTTTCGCCGTTCGCCTTGGCTTACGGTGTTGAGGCAATGGCGCCTTCGGAGGTCGGAATACCGACGCTCCGGCGAACAATGATGATCGCGCACCCGGAGTTAAACGAAGCTCGGCTCTACGATCACCTCGATTGGAGTGAGGAATTACTAGATCAAGCGATGATCCGTATACAAAACTACCAGAACTCGGCAGCAAAGTATTATAATAAGACCGTCCGGGAACGCCGTTTAAATGAGGGCGACCTAGTTCTGCGAGAAGTTTTCGAAAACACCAAAGAGCTCAACGCCGGCAAGCTCGGAGCAAGATGGGAGGGCCCCTATATCGTCGCACGGCGAGTTCACCCAGGCATCTATGAACTATCGACCATGGAAGGGCAGTGAGTGCAACACTTCTGGAACGCGGCCCACCTCAAAAGGTTCTACTATTAGGTCGGGAATCCGACCACAAAGGTAGATGGATGCCTCACTCGGGAATCCGAGTCTTTCATTTGATGTACTGTGAACTACGATTGGCTTGATACTCGAAAGAGGTACGTAGGCAACCATGATATATGGTGCAGCTAACAAAAAAAAAAATAATAATAATAATAATAATAATGAATGAACGCGCGATTGTCGTTAACGATCCCGTTTTTTTCAATAAAAGTTTGTTACAAGCAAAATACACTCTTTGACAAAAACAAAAAAGAAACTCATAATGGCCACTAGCTAAAGCGACCCACTTAGCCCCCCAAATCGATAAATTTGGGAAACAGGTCGGTGTCGCCGTCGTGCAACTGCGGAAGAGGATACTTAGCCTCCTCTTCGGCCCACAAGGAACTTGCCTGCCTCACTAGTTTGAGGATCTTTCTTTTGATCGGCACCCCCTCGGAAACCATCAGCAGAAGAAAACTCTCAACACCTTCCGCACGAACCCTCTGATAAACGACTTCGGCTGCGCTATTGAACGCGACGATATAGTCGCACAACCAAGCAATGCGAGCGCGATATCCCTCCAGTTCCTCGCGACGCATCCGGCTTGCAACGAGAGGCCCATCAAACGAATCAAGATCTCCTTCTTGAAGCCACGAGACCTTGATACGTTCAAGAGTGGAGTGTAGGTGGTAGAACTGACCCGATGACAGCGCACGTTCTCGAAGGATATCGTTGAGGCCATGATTCAAAACGGATTTCTCTATGAAATCCTCACCCCGAGATATCGCACGAGGTCGGCCTTAGGACCTTGACGCTCCCAAAGTGACCGGATGTGCATGCTTAGCCTGCAAATACGGGCCTTGTAAACCTCCGCCTTGGTCTCGTCTTCATCAAGCTGTTCTATCAGACGGCGACCTCCGCGGAGAAAGGGATCGGCAGCAATCCCTCTGGAAGATCCGGCCATTGAAGAAATCGCTGGGTGATAATAAAATGGATGACAAAAGCGGGATATTAATAGCCAGAAACCGCAGTGAATGCCAGCCATTCCCCAACAAACTTCTTCCGAATGACCACACACTAAAGGGGCACGCATCTCTAGGTCAATTTTGACAAAGCGTTCGCGAATCTCCAAATCACCCAGAGCGACGACCCGTCAAATCACTCTTTCGCAGCGTTCACGCATTGTCATGTCATTTTTCGCGAAAAAAAAAAAAAAAAAAAAACTATACATGTATACATACATACGTATGCATCCCCGACACCCTGGCCAGGTGATCGGCACGCGTCAAACGCACAATCCTTAAGTTTAGGAGTAAGCCGAACCCAGAGATTAATGTTCCGCACCTAAAGGTCCCGTGTTCGGATGGGATAGTCAGCCGACCCAGAGAAGTCAATCTTTCGCAGCCCATGTCCGAACCGGCACCAAAGGAGGTAAGCCGAGTCCAAAGATATATCTCGCCCTCCGACAAAGTACAATCTACTCGAGGAAAGAAATTCCTCACTTCGGAGCCCAGAGATATCTCCAAATATATTTAAACTGTGGTGAATCATGAAATTGTAAGCCGGGAGACGTCCCGCCAAGTCATGAAATCCCCACTTAAATTAAAACGCCTAGAAACATGGCTCGTATTATTCGAAATCGGATGCGACGGTTCAATAGCATTACGACAAAATAAAATTACATCGGCAAATAATCATAAAGTAAAAAGCACAAATCGCCTAGTCCACGATCAATGGACCCTTCGCCCCAATAGCGGCGACCTGACGCGTGTCATGCAGAAGGCGACTCGGCATTGGCCAAAGCAGCTGCATACCAGTTCGCTCCCAATCAGTTGGATCCGTCTCCAATGCCCGAGCCTTCTGCTCCGCCTCGTCGAGCCTGAGAATCGCTTTCCTTCTTTTCGATTTTAGCCTGGCGACTTCTTCTTCCAACTCGTCCAAACGGATGTCGATCTTTCTTTTCTTCAGACGAAAGAATTGCAGATCCCTGCACTGTTCTTGATAAAGGCCCCCGACCTAACAAAAAAAAAAGACAGTTGTTTAGATCCCCCAAAAATAGGATACCAATGTTCGCATGAACGGAACGGTACCGATACCTTCTTAACAAACGCCTCGGCCTCATCTGATTCGGCTTTACTGGCCAAGGTGCCTATGAGAAATGCCTTCACACCCGACGGTGTAAATTCGAGGCATCGTGGGATCCCTAGGATGGGTGGTGCATTCCGGTTAGCTTCAACATCCCGCATACATTACTCGAAGTAGGCGTAAAGGCTTGTCAGCATCGGAGCTATGCGCCCAAACCCAAAGGGAATCCAGTTTCTCGGGTGAGATTCCAGCAGTTTCAACTTATGATCGAAGGCCGATCTGATCTCATCAACAATGAGGAATTGTTTAAAGTACTGCGTATGTTTATCATACACAGCCTGGAAAAACTCCTCTAACCGGAGTTTCTCTTGTCGAGTAACTCGCGACATCAAAGTTTTAGGAACCTTTAACGTCGGGAACAAGGGCATCCCACGATCAAGCGCTTCTTTCTCTGTAAAAGTTGGCGTATCAACACCGGCGGACGGAGATGATCCATCGCTTTTAGTCGAACCAGATTTCTCCATGACACCAGTTATAAGAAAATGAGGGCACAAGTTTAAACTAAGGATGTCTTGGAAAACCACCGGCCAAGCAGCCTATTTATACCTAGCACCCCCGCCTTTTACCGGAGTAAAACTGGCAATTGGGGCAACATTATATAGGAAAATCACCAATTTCAAGCTAGAAAAGAAGCATATTTCCATTTCGGCGAATAAGGAAAATAAGAAGCAAAATAAGAAGGAAAAAGCCGAGCTCGCGGCCCATCTAAGTTCAAACAAAAGAGAAAACAAATAAAAATAAAAGCTAGATAACTCAGACGACATTCACATTGTCTTCAGGATTACCCATCTCGGAAGGAGGATCGCCGTTGCCATCGGAGGACCGGAGGTCGGCTTGGAAGGCTACCGCATTTGACCCATGCGGGTCTCGGATCGAACTGGGAGCGGGATCCTCAGGACAAAGGAGGCCGTAGCCGAGCTGGTCCGGAGACATGTTCAGGTCGGCCGGTTCCAGAACGAGGTAGTTTAAAGCATCAGCAACCTCTTGGCATTCGACCTTCTTCGCCTTAATCTTGGCGATCTCCTCCTCGGGAATTTGAACATGGCACTCCTTGACGAGCCTGTCGATCGTGGCCTCAACCCCAAGGGCCTGGTTCAGCAGATCTTCCTTCGGACGTACGGCGACCTCTTGCTCGGCCAAGAACGCCTTCACCCGATCCAGGCGCTCTTGTGCCTTCTTCCTTGTTCGCTCGACCACAGCCTGCCGATCTAAGCGAAGTCGCCAGCATTCGGAGTCGCAAAATTGCTAAAGGGACTGAAGGTCGCCTTCGGCTTTCGCCTTCTCAGCAGCAAGAGTCGCATTCTCGGCCCGCAGGCCGGCAATTGTATCCTCTAAGGAAGCGACAACTCCCTCGTGAACCTTGGCCTGTTCCTCCAAGCCTCCCATTTGCTTCCGCAGCATGGCCACTTTGTCCTGGGCCTCTTTGACGCATTTCTCCATCATCAAAAAGGCATGATTCGCCGTTGAATGCGACTTCACCCTCTTTTCATATTTGAAGAAGAGAGCGTTGCCATAGGCGATCGACTAGAGGAAGGACAAAACGGTGTTAAAATATGCACAAAATATAAAGGACAAGTATCAGGGAATGATAAACAAACCAGCAACGCGGATCGGGTATAGTTCAGATAGTCCTCCTTGAACTCCAGCGCGTCGAGATCGGGCAGAATTTCTGAAGAAAATTTCAAATTTCGGCATAATTCTGCCGAGGCATAACGGTCGCCGGCCACGGAGCTTTTTCCGAAGTAGTCGAAGCAGAATTTTTCTGTCTTCGAATCCTTCCGAGTTAATCGGAAAGGATCAGAAGACTCTAGATCAGCTGCTTCGGCCGACCTCTTACGGCTAGATTGGTTGCCGGAGTACAGAGCCACGCCCTTGCCTTTGTCGACTCTCTTCTTCTTTTTGTTCCTCCCGGCCGCGTCTCCTTTGGACAGAGCGACCTCTTGCTCGGCGGCTACGACCTCCTGCCCGGGAACCTCGACCTCGTCACCACCGCTGACTTCCAGGTCCACGATCAGAGGATCTGTAGGGGCGACCTCTCCTCCGGTAGCCGATTCAACTACGGCGACCTCCATAGCCGTTGTTGTTGGTGCAGCAAGCTCCGCGTCCTGAGCCTGGAGGGCAGTTACCGAAGTACCTGACGACTTGGCCAGCTCCTCTGCGAAGTTTGGATACTTTCTCGGGATCCTTCCCATCGCTTCTTCAATTCGCTTTTGGCTAAATTGGTTCCACGCTCGATTCTCCCCGCTAAACAGGCTTGCCACAATGTCGGAGTACTCAGGTGGGAACGTAGAAAAATTTTGGATGCGATCTGCACAAAAGAGGAGAAGTCAGGTCAGAACGATAAGGGAATTTAAAGAGAAACGCAGATTAAATACCCGGATCACTATTCCATCGTCGGCGTAGACCAACAAAAGGATTCTCGAGTGAGAGTTAGTCAGCTCAGCATAAAAGAAACGTTTTTCCCAGCCTTTGAAATTGCTGACTCGAGTTCCGGGAATGACGTTCTGTTTCTCCCTCATGTTCATGGTGAAGTTGCCGGCGACCCTGGATTTCTTCAATACCGTCATCTCCTCGAAGCACATGACGGGAACCCTTGTACCGACCTCAGACGCTAGGGTCAGTATTCCAACGATGTTACAAATACTGGCCGGAGCGAGCTGAGAGATCGCTAGTTTACGGCGATGAGTGTATTGAGACAAGAGTTCTGGAAGAGGAAACCACAGGCGGTAGCGGGTGAAGTACATCTCATACAAACAGATGTATCCCTTTGGAGGAGTCCACGGGTGTTGAGTTTTATGTGGAATCAGGATACTGACCCTGGATCTCCCCAAACCGCAAACATCGAGCATCTCGTTGATGCTGCTTACAGTACTAGAGGTCGGAATTCCACCGATCTGACCTCTGCGGTCGAGAGTAGGCTGGATATCGTTCAAGAAAACGCCCGGTGCGGCGAAACGATCCTCGCCCTCTGAGCGATAAGGATTAGAAGATTCTCCGGTTTCCATGGCGGCTGCGGCGTTATTACTACCATCTCGGATCGGAATTTCAGTTAACTCGGGAATAGAAGCCTGAACGGGGCGAGATGATGAAGCCTCGTTACTAGGACGGCGCATCGAACGAGTGTTGGAGCGAACTAGTGGTGCGACCTCACTATCAGACGAAGAATGCGACCTCGACATTGTCGGAGTAGTAAAATATGACCGGAGAATTAAAAGTCGGCGGCGATAAGTTAAAGGAAAAAGAGGAGAGAGGACAGAGCGAAATTTTACCTTTTGAGCAGAAAAGCGGAAATGAGGAAAATGAAAGGCATTGAGCGAGTATTTATAGAAGCGAGCGGGAGACAGACCTACGAAAAAATAATGATGACCTAGGTGACGCTTCAACTTCCGACCTACATGCCGCTCCATAAATGAATGACGCGTGGCAACGTTTCCGAGATACGCGACGATTCGGGTCATATTTGATTCGCTCCCTCTTAGCTTAGGTCAGGCATAATTAGGAGTTCCATAATTCGAATGAACATTCGACCCATCGAACTGGGGGGGGACTTATTGTTGGTGTAGGAATTAGCACCAACGACATACCGGCCTAAACCAAGACGGAATCGAATTAAACCAATAAATCAGGGAATCCCGGTTTATTGTCTAATTAATGCAAAGGGTGCTTCATTCCTAAAATGGAATGGACGAACTCGGATCATTAGGGTTTCGAAAACCCTAATCGAATATTTATGACAATATCTTCTGAAAATCTAAGGAAAAGAAGCATTTATTGTAACCCTAAATCCTTTGTATAAATAGAGAAGATGTCTCTATTTTAGGGCATCGATCATTTAATAACAAAAACCCTAGTTCTTCACTTGTTATTGAGCAAACCCTAAATCGTTCATTTCTTGGTCGAATCAATCCTTCCAAATCCGTTTTAATCGAGTTCTTGAGAGATTGTTCAAAGTGAATTTATTCTCCTTTCCTTAATAAATTCATTGTGTGAACCCTTGGTCCGAGCTGACTAGCTCTCACTCGAGAATCCTTTTGTTGGTCTACGCCGACGATGGAATAGTGATCCGGGTATTTAATCTGCGTTTCTCTTTAAATTCCCTTATCGTTCTGACCTGACTTCTCCTCTTTGTGCGGATCGCATCCGAAACTTTTC
>NW_006238915.1:155861-164112 GCF_000375325.1 Capsella rubella | reverse complement strand
AGCAAGAGGTCACTGTTCGTCCGAAGGAAGACCTGCTGAACCAGACTCTTGGGGTCGAGGCTACGATTGACAGGCTTGTCAAAGAGTGCCATGCTCAGATCCCCGAGGAGGAAATTGCCAAGATCAAGGCGAAGAAAGTCGAGTGCAAGGAGGTTGCAGATGCGCTTGACTATCTCGTCCTCGACTCTGCCGACCTGAACATGTCCCCGGACCAGCTCGGCTACGGTCTTCTTCGGCCTGAGGATCCCGCTCCCAGATCTATCCGTGAGCCACATGGATCGAATGCTGCAGCCTTTCAGGCCGACCTTCGAGCTCCTGACACCAATGATGACCCCCCTTCAGACCCGGGCAATCCTGAAGATGACGTCTGAATTATCTGGCTTTTATTTTTATTTGTTTTCTCTTTTGTTTGAACTTAGATGGGCCGCGAGCTCGGCTGTAATAATATTTTTTGGGATTTTGCCTTTATAACAGCTTGCGCCTACTTCAGCCGAAAAGTGGAAGTATTGCTTTTTCCTTCTTATTTTCCTTATTCGCAGAAATGGAAATATGCTTCTTTTCTAGCTTGAAATTGGTGATTTTCCTATATAGTGTTGCCCCAATTGCCAGTTTTACTCCGGTAAAAGGCGGGGGTGCTAGGTATAAATAGGCTGCCTGGCCGGTGGTTTTCCAAGACATCCTTATTTTAAACTTGTGCCCTCTTTTTCTTATAACTGGTGTCATGGAGAAATCTGTTTCGACTAAAAGCGATGGATCATCTCCGTCCGCCAGTGTTGATACGCCAACTTTCACTGAGAAAGAAGCGCTTGATCGTGGGATGCCCTTGTTCCCTACGTTAAGAGTTCCTAGAAATTTGATGTCGCGAGTTACTCGACAAGAGAAACTCCGGTTAGAGGAGTTCTTCCAGGCTGTGTATGATAAACATACGCAGTACTTTAAACAATTCCTCATTGTTGATGAGATCAGATCGGCCTTCGATCATAAGTTGAAACTGCTGGAATCTCACCCGAGAAACTGGATTCCCTTTGGGTTTGGGCGCATAGCTCCGATGCCGACAAGCCTTTACGCCTACTGCGAGCAATGTATGTGGGATGTTGAAGCTAACCGGAATGCACCACCCATCCTAGGGATCCCACGATGCCTCGAATTTACACCGTCGGGTGTGAAGGCATTTCTCATAGGCACCTTGGCCAGTAAAGCCGAATCAGATGATGCCGAGGCGTTTGTTAAGAAGGTATCGGTACCGTTCCGTTCATGCGCACGTTGGTATCCTATTTTTGGGGGATCTAAACAACTGTCTTTTTTTTTTGTTAGGTCGGGGGCCTTTATCAAGAACAGTGCAGGGATCTGCAATTCTTTCGTCTGAAGAAAAGAAAGATCGACATCCGTTTGGACGAGCTGGAAGAAGAAGTCGCCAGGCTAAAATCGCAAAGAAGAAAAGCGATTCTCAGGCTCGACGAGGCGGAGCAGAAGGCTCGGGCATTGGAGACGGATCCAACTGATTGGGAGCGAACTGGTATGCAGCTGCTTTGGCCAATGCCGAGTCGCCTTCTGCATGACACGCGTCAGGTCGCCGCTATTGGGGCGAAGGGTCCATTGATCGTGGACTAGGCGATTTGTGCTTTTTACTTTATGATTATTTGCCGATGTAATTTTATTTTGTCGTAATGCTATTGAACCGTCGCATCCGATTTCGAATAATACGAGCCATGTTTCTAGGCGTTTTAATTTAAGTGGGGATTTCATGACTTGGCGGGACGTCTCCCGGCTTACAATTTCATGATTCACCACAGTTTAAATATATTTGGAGATATCTCTGGGCTCCGAAGTGAGGAATTTCTTTCCTCGAGTATAGTGTACTTTGTCGGAGGGCAAGATATATCTTTGGACTCGGCTTACCTCCTTTGGTGCCGGTTCGGACATGGGCTGCGAAAGATTGACTTCTCTGGGTCGGCTGACTATCCCATCCGAACACGGGACCTTTAGGTGCGAAACATTAATCTCTGGATTCGGCTTACTCCTAAACTTAAGGATTGTGCGTTTAACGCGTGCCGATCACATGGCCAGGGTGTCGGGGATGCATACGTATGTATGTATACATGTATAGTTTTTTTTTTTTTTCCGCGAAAAATGACATGGGAATGCGTGAACGCTGCGAAAGATTGATTTGACGGGTCGTCGCTCTGGGTGATTTGGAGATTCGCGAAAGCTTGGTCAAAATTGACCTGGAGATGCGTGCCCCTTTAGTGTGTGGTCATTCGGAAGAAGTTGGTTGGAGAATGGCTGGCATTCACTGCGGTTTCCGGCTATAAATATCCAGCTTTTGGCATCCATTTTATTATCACCCAGCGATTTCTTCAATGGCCGGATCTTCCAGAGGGATTGATGCCGATCCCTTTCTCCGCGGAGGTCGCCGTCTGATAGAACAGCTTGATGAAGACGAGACCAAGGCGGAGGTTTACAAGGCCCGTATTTGCAGGCTAAGCATGCACATCCGGTTACTTTGGGAGCGTCAAGGTACTAAGGCCGACCTCGAGCGATATCTCGGGGTTGAGGATTTCATAGAGAAATCCGTTTTGAATCATGGCCTCAACGATATCCTTCGAGAACGTGCGCTGTCATCGGGTCAGTTCTACCGCCTACACTCCACTCTTGAACGTATCAAGGTCTCGTGGCTTCAAGAAGGAGATCTTGATTCGTTTGATGGGCCTCTCATTGCGAGCCGGATGCGTCGCGAGGAACTGGAGGGATATCGCGCTCGCATTGCTCGGTTGTGCGACTATATTGTCGCGTTCAATAGCGCAGCCGAAGTCGTTCATCAGAGGGTTCGTGCGGAAGGTGTTGAGAGTTTTCTTCTGCTGATGGTTTCCGAGGGGGTGCCGATCAAATGAAAGATCCTCAAGCTGGTGAGGCAGGCAAGTTCCTTGTGGGCCGAAGAGGAGGCTAAATATCCTCTTCCGCAGTTGCACGACGGCGACACCGACCTGTTTCCCAAATTTATCGATTTGGGGGGCTAAGTGGGTCGCTTTGGCTAGTGGCCATTATGAGCCAAAGTGATATCGCGCTCGCATTGCTCGGTTGTGCGACTATATTGTCGCGTTCAATAGCGCAGCCGAAGTCGTTCATCAGAGGGTTCGTGCGGAAGGTGTTGAGAGTTTTCTTCTGCTGATGGTTTCCGAGGGGGTGCCGATCAAAAGAAAGATCCTCAAGCTGGTGAGGCAGGCAAGTTCCTTGTGGGCCGAATAGGAGGCTAAGTATCCTCTTCCGCAGTTGCACGACGGCGACACCGAGCTGTTTCCCAAATTTATCGATTTGGGGGGCTAAGTGGGTCGCTTTGGCTAGTGGCCATTATGAGTTTCTTTTTTGTTTTTGTCAAAGAGTGTATTTTGCTTGTAACAAAATTTTATTGAATAAAACGGGATCGTTAACGACAATCGCGCGTTCATTCATTATTATTATTATTATTTTTTTTTTTTGCTATCTGCACCATATATCATGGTTGCCTACGTACCTCTTTTGAGGATCAAGACAATCGTAGTTCACAGTACATCAAATGAAAGACTCGGATTCCCGAGTGAGGCATCCATCTACCTTTGTGGTCGGATTCCCGACCTAATAGTAGAACCTTTTGAGGTGGGCCGCGTTCCAGAAGTGTTGCACTCGCTGCCCTTCCATGGTCGATAGTTCATAGACGCCTGGGTGAACTCGCCGTGCGACGATATAGGGGCCCTCCCATCTTGCTCCGAGCTTGCCGGCGTTGAGCTCTTTGGTGTTTTCAAAAACTTCTCACAGAACTAGGTCGCCCTCATTAAAACGGCGTTCCCGGACGGTCTTGTTATAATACTTTGCTGCCGAGTTCTGTTAGTTTTGTATACGGATCATCTTTTAGTGCGGCAAGGAGGAAAGGGTCCGACGATGTCCATGGCCCATCACATGAAGGGGTAGGGTGCTGTCACGGGAGAAAGCGCTTCGGGAGGTACGTGTTTCAAAGTGGCGTGCCTTTGACAAGCTTCGCACTTTTGGGCGAATGCCTCGTAGTCGGCGAGCATAGTTGGCCAAAAATGGCCGTCTTTCTTTATTTTTAGGGCCAACGCGCGTCCACCCGAATGGTTCCCACCGTCTCCTTCGTGGACCTCGCCCATAATCCTTTCGCTTTCGTCTCGATCGACGCAGGTAAGGAAGGTTCCGTTAGAACTTCTCCGGAGAAGTTCTCCATTGGTCAGAATGTAATTGGCACATCGGGCTTTTAGTCGTCGAGCCTGCCACCGGTCTTCGGGAACTGACCGCTTTGTATGTAGAGTTTGATCTCTTCTCGCCAATCGACCGGGGGGCTTCTTCCTCATGGGGCTCGTTCTCAACCGGATCGATCTCCATTTGGACCAAGTCGTTCATGATGAGGTTGATCTCATGAGGTTGAGCGATGCTTGGCAGATCAATACTTTTGATGGGGATGGATCGGCGGAGGTCTGGATTTGCGTTTGAAGCTAAGGCGGCGAGGGCGTCGGCCGAAGTGTTGTCGCTGCGTGGAATTTTTGTGAGAGAGAAGCTATCGAATTCGGCTGAGGCGGATCGGACTAACGCCAGATAAGAACTCATCCGCTCGTTCTTGGTGTCGAATTCTCCGCTGGATTGGCTTACGACCAGTTGTGAATCGCAAAATGCCTGGATATGGTTTATTCCGATGCCCCTAGCAAGTCGTATTCCAGCGAGCAAAGCTTCGTACTCGGCCTCGTTATTGGATGCTTTGAAACCGAGTTTCAACGATTGTTCCAGAACCTCGCCTGTCGG
The DNA here is from genome assembly GCF_000375325.1 of Capsella rubella. Taxonomy (NCBI): domain Eukaryota; kingdom Viridiplantae; phylum Streptophyta; class Magnoliopsida; order Brassicales; family Brassicaceae; genus Capsella; species Capsella rubella. The sequence goes on along the minus strand of NW_006238915.1, from coordinate 159,324 downwards.
TGATCGCAAGAGGATTCCTACTCCGGATCCTTGGTTGCAAGAAGATCCGTCGACATAGAGGGTCCAGCTTTCGACTTTTGGTGCGTCCTCCACGAGTTCTAGGGCGAGCTCGACCATAAAGTCCGCTAAAAATTGTGCTTTCAGACTGGGACGAGAGCGGTACTCAATATCGTATTCGCTTAGTTCGATGGCCCATTTAGCCATTTTTCCTGACTGCATGGGGCTGTGTAGCACTGTCCGAAGTGGTTGATCGGTATAGATGATGATTGCGTGCGATTGGAAATACGGACGCAACTTCCGGGCGGCGACGATGACGGCCAAGGCGAACTTCTTTAATGTTGGGTAGCGTGTTTCGGCATCGTTCAAGGATTTGCTGACGTAGAGAACAGGCCTCTGATCGCCGCGATCGTCTCGGACTAGGACGCCGCTTACTGCTGTGCTAGAGACCGAAACGTAGAGGTATAAGACCTCGCCGTTCTGGGGTTTTACTAGGATGGGGTGGCTGGTCAGATATGTCTTCAACTCTTGAAAAGCCGCTTTGCATCGCTCGTCCCAATGAAAATCTCGATTTCCTCGGAGTAGTTGGTAGAAAGGAAGGCATCTGTCTGTCGACCTTGCGATGAAGCGATTGAGAGCTGCAATCCGACCTGTCAAACGTTGGACCTCGCGTTTGTTAGTTGGGGAAGGGAGCTCCAAAACCGCCGTTATCTGCTTTGGGTTGGCCTCGATCCCGCGTTCGGTCACGATGTACCCAAGAAACTCCCGGATGTTACTCCAAATGTGCACTTAGTTGGGTTTAATTTCATCCGGTATTTGTCGAGAAGGTCGAAACATTCCGCGAGGTGATGGACGTGATCTTCTGCCGTTAACGACTTTACCAGCATGTCGTCAATATACACCTCCATTGTCCGTCCCAGGAGATCGGCGAACATTCGGTTTACGAGGCGTTGATAGGTTGCTCCCGCATTTTTCAAACCGAAGGGCATGACTTTATAGCAATATGTCCCCCTATCCGTAATGAAGGACGTTTTCTCGCGGTCAGCAACGTGCATCATGATCTGGTTATAACCTGAGAAGGCGTCCATAAATGATAACAACTGATTCCCCGAAGTTGCTTCTACCAGGCGATCTATGTGTGGGAGCGGGAAAGAGTCCTTGGGACAGGCTTTGTTCAGGTCGGTAAAATCTACGCACGTTCTCCATTTACCGTTTTTCTTTTTGACGACAACCGGGTTCGCCAGCCACTCCGGTTATTGTACCTCCATGATAAGGTCCGCCTTTAACAGTCGTTGTACCTCGTCTTGAACTGCTTGAGCTCGTTCGTTGCCCAGCCTGTGCCTTTTCTGGCGAACTGGTTTGAAAGTGGGATCCACGTTGAGCTTGTGACAAGCTACTTCGGGATCTACTCCGATCATATCCCTAGTTGACCATGCGAACGTGGACGATCTCGTCCTCAGGAAAGCTACCAGCTCCTGTTTGATCGGGTCGTCTAGCATGGCTCCAACGCCCACTGTGCGGGAGGGATCGGATTCGTCGATATTGACCTGGATAACCTGGCAGCTCGGAGATTGGAGGGATGCGCGCGCCGGTTTTCGGAGAACGTCGCTGCATTCTCCGCTCTGTAATTGCTATGCGAGGTCGTCCCTTCTCTGTTTCTTTTCGATGATGCAGCAGTTCCGCGACATTTTCTGGTCGCCGTACAAGATGTAGATTCCGGTTGGCGTAGGAAACTTCACGCACAGATGATAAACATAATGAATGGCTCTCATGGCATAAATCCAAGTGGAGCCGAGTATCGCATTATAGATCAGTGGGGCGTCAACTACCGTTAACTTGAGCTTTTTTGCCACTACTCCAACCTTCACTTCGATTTTGATGTCCCCCATCGCGAGACGGGTCGTACCGTCGTAACCGGTTAGCGTTCGAGCTTTCGGTTTTATTTCGGATTCTGAGATCCCCATCTTGGCTAGGGTGCCTAAGAATAGCACGTTGACGGTACTGCCGGTATCGATTAAAACGCGTTCCACATCGTAATTTCCCATGGTTACTTCCACGACTATAGAGTCGTTATGGGGGTGTTGTATTCCCTTGGCATCGTCGGAAGAGAATGTGATAAGTTCGCCAGCTGCCACTGAGTCTTCCGGTGCGACATGCAAGCTGCACACCTGTCTGGCTCTCTTTTTGAGTGCCCGGACCGAGTCGTTGCAGTCCTCAGGCGTCCCCAGTATCATGGTTATCCGTCCGCGAGCCGGTGAGCCAGCACGCTGCGGTCGTTGCCCTCTCTGTCTTTTCGGTGGTCCCGGCAGTTCTCCCCCTTCATCGTTATGCCGATCGGGACTTCGCCTCTCATCAGACCGATCTCGCCGATCGGGACTTCGCCTCTTATCAGACCGATCTCGCCGATCGGGGCCGTCATCTCGGTATTGTCGTGTCCCCTGGCCTCGGCCTCGACCGCGCCCGCGCCTTCCGTCAGGTCGTTGTCCTCTGTATTCTTTGGGCTGGAATACCGCTTCTATTTCGCCGGACTTGTATTTATCGAGGAGATAGTTAGAGAGATGCTTGCACTCTTCGGTTGAATGTCCGGCGAACTTATGGAAAGTGCAGTATGCTTCTTTGGACGACGTTTTTTGGTTACTGGCTTCTTCTGAGATCGCACTAATTTCGCCGCGCGAAGCGTCCTTTCCCTCATAGTGCTTACGTGATTCCCGATAGTTTTCACGTTTTCGGTCTTGGGGTGTAGGACGGTTTGCCCCAGACTTCGCTGCTAGTTTGGCATATTCTTCTTCAAAAAGTGTGTATCTGGACGCACGATGTAGCGCGTCGTCGAGATCTTTCGGATCACGGATGGCCAAGTCTTTTCGCAGGGACGATCCTGGAACGAGCCCCTTGCGGAATGCGGCCAAAGCGGCATCCTCTGGGACTGATACTTTGGCCAGCAAATTCTTGAATCGTACCAAGTACTGCTGCAGAGTTTCGCCGACTTTCTGAGTTGTGTCCCAGAGATCGATGCTGGATGCTCCAGGTTGTATGAAATGTCGGTAATGCCGGAGGAACGAGGTCGATAGCTGGGCGAAGTTATCGATCGAATTCGGGCTAAGCCGAGAAAACCAGGTGAGTGCATTGCCGGTCAGACTTTCGACGAATAACTGGCAATGCCCTGTATCCTTCTCCTCGTCGGAAAAGTGTGCTTTTGTGACTGCGGCCATGAACGCCGTCATAAAGGTACGTGGATCCTTATCCCCGTCGTACGTCGGCAGCCTCAATTTGATATGCGGAATTCGGGCTTGAGTGATGCGGCTCGTGAAGGGAGTTCGCTGTGTCTCTTCGAACATACGGTCGATTTCAGGGGCCGAACTGGAGACCCGATGGACCTGAGAGTTTATGTCGGCTATCCTTGCGTACAGATCTTCCAGATCCCGATTTCGACCGGAACTGGGCGTGTCCGCAGGTTGGCTGGACGCTG
>NW_006238915.1:132799-155703 GCF_000375325.1 Capsella rubella | reverse complement strand
ATCGTATCCATCCGGTGGTCGGCTGCCGCGATTCGGTCGTAGATGTCTTTCGTCATGCTTCCGAACACTATGCGCAGGTCGTCCATGGATACGGTTTGCTGAACCGGTGGGCCCGCTGGAGCGACCTGAGCGAGTTGTGGCTCGTCCGTGGGCTGACCTTCGGACCTTCGAGGGGCGGTCGTATTGCCTTCCACTTCGCCAGTTTGAGGACGCTCGGTGGTTTCGACTGGTGCCGGGAGATCCATTTGACGGACTTCTTCCTCGATCCTTTCGTTGAAGGTCGAGTCGTTAGTAAGGGGCTCTTCGTCGGGCTCCTCGTTTGGACGTGAGTCAACAGGGCCGAGTTGCTGAGACATCTCGAGGTGGATTGCTTCGTTAACCGAGTTGAGAGAAGTGTTACTTTTGAAAATGCTTTCTAGAAAGGAAAAAATTCCCCCCCTCCTTCTAGCGCCAATTGTTGAACCAAGGGTTCACACAATGAATTTATTAAGGAAAGGAGAATAAATTCACTTTGAACAATCTCTCAAGAACTCGAATTGAAACGGATTAAAAGGATTCACTTGACCTAGAAATGAACGATTTAGGGTTTGCTCAAGAACAAGTGAGGAATTAGGGTTTTTGTTATTAAATGATCGATGCCCTAGAATAAAGATATCTTCTCTATTTATACAAGGGATTTAGGGTTACAATAAATGCTCCTCTTCCTTAGATTTTCGGAAGATATTGTCATAAATATTCGATTAGGGTTTGCGAAACCCTAATGATCCGAGGTCGTCTATTCCATTTTAGGAATGAAGCACCCTTTGCAATAATTGGACAATAAACCGGGATTCCCCGATTTATTGGTTTAATTCGATTCCGTCTTGGTTTAGGCCGGTATGTCGTTGGTGCTAATTCCTACACCAACAGTTATTAATGCATTATTAATTACGATTTACAAATTTCAAGGTAAATAACTAAATAGTATTGGTTTAGAATTTAAAAAAACTTTGAATCAAACAATGATGCAAAATATTATCCAATTTTAGATGTTTTCTTAATATGTGTGAAAAAAACTATAATATAATCAATTAGGAACAAATTGAGGATATTTATAAAATAAAATCCACAGAAAGAAAACTAAGTTTCTTAACATTTAAAACTTAATTTCTAAATCGTAAACACTAAATCCACCTCTTAAAACTATACCCTAAATATAAATAGTTAGCCCAAACATTAAAAACAATTCTACGCCTTTTAAAATTAAGTTTATGTATATTTGGTATTTTTGGTAAAACAAATATTTTGTAGTATTTTTGGAAGAAAATAAAATTGTGGTACTTTTGAAAAAAAAAAGATACTAGAAATATGGTACATATTTTCTGTATCTTTTTTTGGATAAATCAATTGAAAATATTAGATTAACTGTTTTATTATTGTTTAACGGCAGATCTAATATATATATACTAGGTAGTAACCCGTGCCACAGCACGGGCGATTCAGTTAAGTAAATTTCTGTGTTTATGGTATTGATAAATATGATTTATATAACTCGGTTTAGTAGAAGATACATTGTGCAGATAAATACAATTCGAAAACTAATACGATTTATATAACTCAGTCGCTTGGTCACAAATCTCTGACAGTTTGGTAGCAGAGATTGTATGGCTTGTGGTGTAAAACTAACATCTTCGTAATTTATATGAAGGTCCGCTGATCGTATGGATCTTATAGGTGGCATCGGGCCCAATACTTGTTACAAATGACATTAACTTGCCCATAGATGTGTAAATTTTCTGTCATGATCACTTGATTTAGATCATGACATATATAAACTTTTTAAATGACACAATTATATTTAAAGGTTTTTCAATCAAATTCAAACAAACCTAGTAAATTTTAAAAATAGTCTAGAACATAGAAAAAAAAGTTTACAAAACATAGGATAATAAAACAGAAATAATAAACTATTAATCATCATCCTCATCGCTAGGTGGTTGCCAAGTATACTGAGCCAATCCTTCAATTCCCCTATATGTTCAGAAAAACACAATATTGAAAAATGGATACTCCATTGGGTTTGTTTCAATGAGACTATAAAAATATAAGTAATGTGAGTGTGTATAAGTTTATATACTACTAATATAACAGAAACATAAATGAACTCACAGTAAAGTGCCTAGATGCATTTCGTCATACTATTGGTCCAAAACAATTCTAGAAGATCCATATTGAGACATAGTACATGAATTACCTATTCAATAAAGAGAACCAAGTAAAAAGATTTCATTATTCTTTCATTATTATTGCATACATAGAAATTTAAAGTTTGTGGATCAAGCTTACTTACCTTCAAATTCAGTAATTCTCCAGAAACGAAGAACACACATTATAGGTCTATCCACAAAGTTTGACTCGAACAAAAGATATGTCCACTCTTTAAGAAATTTCCTTGCAGTTTTACCTACGGCCACACATTGGATTCCTTTCTTCCTGAAAATTTTTCAAAATATTAGGGGACACTTAAAGAGAAATTAATCGTTGTATATACACGCTTGATATTATAACAGAAGTAGGACTTCTTGATTCAAAGCCGGCTATGACTCCGATTGAACAACAACATACGCTTGCTTTGGCGACTGGTCGTATACTCGATGATCCGGAGTGCTATCGGCGTTTGGTTGGACGCTTAGTTTACTTGCTCGCCACTCGCCCTGATCTAACGTACTCGGTTCACATACTCTCTCAGTTCATGAAAGAACCAAGACAAGAACATTGGGAGAGTGCCTTGCGTGTTGTTCGCTACTTGAAAGGCACACCAGGGAAAGGAATTTTGTTGAAGTCTGATTCTGATTTACAGCTCAAAGGATGGTGCGATGCTGGCTATGCGGGCTGTCGTTTAACTCGTCGCTCATTGGGTTCTTGGTTTATTACGCTTGGTTCTTCGCCCATCTCATTGAAAAGTAAGAAGCAAAATGTCGTCTCTCGGTCCTCTGCGGAGTCAGAGTATCGTGCCATGTCGCTTACAGTTGGTGAATTGCAATGGTTACGTGATGTTCTTATTGATAGTAAATAACATAATAGGATTAATTCTGAAATACCAATAGAATCATCCATCGTTAATATATTTGCGCTAGGTGAACATAATGGAACCTCCTTATCGATATGTATAGTACTATTTGTAATATTAGTAATATCTGAAAGTGCACCATTGTATGATGATATTTAGTTGTAGGTAGGAGAGTAAAAGTTTTCATGAAGTTGATCTAAAAAACAATTTGAACAAAATATAAATATAATGATACATCAGAATAATGATTGAAGGCTAATTTAAACTGTACCTGCGCTGATGTGGATTTGTCTGGCTATTTTTTTATATGTGTTAGTCTCAGAGAGGTTTCAATGGCAAAAGAATTGCCATTAACTGATAATGATTTCACATGACCAGATATTCCGTGATGAATCGTTGTAACAGATTATGTAAATGATTACAAAAATTTTGTAAGAGTTATATATGATTACAAAAAAAAGAAACAGTAAGCATGTCAGTGAGTGCCTATATACGGAATATGACATGCTTAATGTTTGAAAATAATTCACCATTGGTTAAGATAGCTAGGTTTTCCTTCTCCTTGATATATTGGTGGTCAATAGGTAGTGTAGAAGTTGGTGTTCGATAAACAATACCTAATTGACAAAGAAATATGTAAATGAGTTTAATAAAATGATTATGAATAAAAATTACTTTATCTCTTAATGAAATATCTTTGTAGTTAACACTTGTATTAGAAGGAGGAGAGATAACTGAATGTTGGCGATTTGTAATATCATTAAGAACTCTTTGGAATACTGACTTAACGGTTACAACGGAATTGGGTGAGCTTGAACAAAATGGCCTTGGCGACTTATTTTCTTTCCCACATCCTTTTCTTTGAATAGTTGTGGTTTCATTATCATCTCTTTGAAGGTAGTTTTTAAGTAAGGTAGGACTCGGTGTCCTATAACCAATACCTACTGACAACCAAATAAGGGTTATATGTTAGGAAAATATATCAACATAATTCAATCGTTAAACAATGGTAAATACACTTGTTACCTGAATTAGTAATAGAAGAACTAACTAAAGATTGACGATTAGTAATACCATTTAGAACTCTTCGATAATCAGGTTTCACAATGCCTTCAGATCTGGTAATGTTTGAGCACAGCAGGGTATGAATTATATTCTCATTTCCACAAACATTTGTAGACAGCTTCCTGTTTTTTGATTGTTTAGAAATGTTAATTGAATGATTATTATCGGCTTCTTTTCTCTTCTTCATAGTGAGAACTTTGTAGGGTTAAATATTAAAGAATAAGAAAATATTGTCGTTTGGGGTAATCACGACTTATTTATATGTAGGATACCTTTAAATTTGGTATCTAATAATAACGACTAAGATTTGATTGAAGATTATTTCCATTCCTTGATCAATTTAATTAAACGCAAATATTTAGAAGCAAAATTACGGTAGCTAACAAATTCGGAAAACAATGATCCGGGAAAAACGAATCTATATATATACAGTAATGGGAGAGTTCTCTCTCCCTCTAAAGCTGCGACATCAGCATCGTTTTTTTTTTGTGTGTCTAACCAAAAAAATAATTTAGACCCATATATTTATCTTTCATGGCCTGTTTAGTTTGTAATGTAAGGCCCAAATTAAATCTTTATCTCTCTCCATTTTCTAAAAATTAAGTATATTTCAAATGTTTATTTAATGCATATTTATATACTCATAATTGATAGAAATTTTATTAAATAGGAAACAATTAAACTAAGAAAAAAACTAAATAAATAAAATTTAAAAATCCTAAAAGAAATATTGTTAAAATGTTATTAGTAATGATCACATTTCCAATGATTTAATGTGTTAATGAGATTTATAATGGAAGAAAAATATTAAATGCTGGTAGAGTAAAAAAAACTATATGACAATAAATATTAGATTTATAACCAAACTATTAGATTCAAAGAATGATATACTACAAAGAGTTTTTATTTATTATTAAAAATTTCATTTAAATAAAAGTAAATGATAACCTGACTCAAATTTTTAAAAATAATAATTTAAAAATATATTGTAATGGTTGTATTTTTTTTTTGTGAAATCAGAAAATCTTGAAATATATAAAAATCTTTTTGCACTGTTTCTGGTGCAAAAAAACTTGAAAGATTATAGAACATTATATTCCATCTTCTATAAACGTAAAATAATCAATTTGTTATATTAATCTTATGAGTTCTACAACAATACAATATATAAGCTCTCCATACTAAAAAAGGCTAATTTTCTGACAAAATGTATATGCTACATATTTGTTTTTATTACCACCAAATCGTGCTCCATAAATGCCACAGATGAAGTCCAACCCTCTAAAAATGTGATTTACCAAACACGAGGAAATAAAATGTTGAAGTACATTAAAATCTCAATTTGAGGTAAAAATCAAAATTTTCGTATTAAAGATAAAATAAAACTAAAATTGTAAAATCTATCTTTGAGAACTGCTAGATCAAAAATATGGTGAAAACGAAATAAAGCATAATGCCTACAACAAAAGATAAAATAAAATCGAAAATGGTGTTGGCATCCTCCTTTGCTGGATTGAGATCTCTTCATGCTTGAATATCCCATCCAGGTTAAACCGTTGATTACAATGGCATCGTCTGACTAAATAAGGTTTATGCAAAGTAAACAAAAAAAAGTAGAAATGTTGGATCCCATCGAGTAAAATAAATTTTAAAAAGTAAGTAAACTATCTAAAATTTAGATCAACTCTTAAATCTTGGCAGGACATGTCATAAGTGAATGCTCAATTACAAAATATTTAAACAAAAAAATATTATGCCATGGGTTAATATTTAAAAATTCGAGAATCTCTATTGATAAGACCTAAGTTCAAATAGATAAAAACGACCTAACAAACAAAGTACACTCCAACTTTGATAAATTAATTTTTAGTCAAATATAAAAATATGACAATAGAAAAGGAAAAAATAAAATAAAAGAGTAAAAAATGATTTATCGTTACACTTTCCTTTTAAGGTAAAGCTTTTAATCTAACTATATTAATACATGCGTCCAAACAAAACCAAAAACATTAATTGGAATACGAGTAACAAGAGCACTACACAAATGAATAACTAATATTATAAGATTATAATATCTGAATATGAAAAAAAAATTCAAATATAGCCAAACAAATACGACACAAGATATACATTCAATCGTTAATCAAAAAATATAACACCAAATAAAAAATAATTAAGGAAAAATTCATAGCGAACAACCCCGCGCAACGCGCAGGTCTCCTCTCTAGTACATTAGAGCACGAGTTTATATGGCCATGTTTGTGTTGCGTTTATAAGGCCGAAAAAAAAAATTGATAAAAAGGCCCAAATAGTTGTATTGTTTGTAATTAATAAAAACAGTGAGGATTAAAAGCTTCTTGCTTGAAACGAACGACTGAGATGAAAATATAAGATTTTCGGCAAAAAAATCAAACGGTGAGGATTGGAAGCTTCCACTTATAAACGAACGGCGAAGATTAGAACATAAAATTATCAAGTTTGATTAGCGGGTCAAAAGATCCGCGCGTTTATCCGTTTTTTGAGTTCTTTGGCAACAGTTTTAAGATTTTTATACTATAGTATTGATACAAACATTTAAATGTTTTTGTTTGGCAACAGGTTCAAATCGCTTTTTGTTTAATAGTATTGATATGACAGATTTTTTTTATACTTGCCTTAATTATCGTCAAAATTTTAAATAATAAGAGCTGTAGATTAAGTAATGGTTTTTGGACTTTTAACACAAAATTTGTGTCAATCTAATAATGAGGAAAGATTGAGGGTTAAACCAATTATATTTCCCCTGATTTGGGATAAACTTGGTAATTTTCAGTTTATATATGGGGTTGAATAGATATAGAAATTATTTCTTGCAAATAAGAAAAATCCACAAACTTTGTAATAACTCAAAGAAAACTTGCTATGGATCTGTGGAATAGTTCCCATGTCGCTGTCATGTGTCTTCAGTGGATTCATTTCCCTCTTTACAGCCAAAACTAACAAACCAACAAAACCATTTCATCATAAAAGTTTAAGACAATTTGATCAAACATATACATAGAAAGCCACTATGTGACTAATAATGGAGAAGTTGTTTCGAAAGACACGTTTCATCACACATGGCTTTATATACCTATTTCACATTTACACCATTCTAATTCATGACAGCATTACAATACATTTCTTTCTTATATATCTTGAAGTTAAACACAAAAATAAAATAAAATAAACCACTCATTGATCTCTAATCCGTATAATCAACCACATTTTCTTCTAACCTTCATAAATCAAAGGCTATAAGACTATTATTTTTGATGTTTTTTGTTATTGTAATGAGTTCATGTACGGAACTTGTGTCTTACTTTTACTTCTTGTTATAGACTACAGAGAATAGAGAGAGAATTGGGATTCTTTATTCATTAGCCAAGAGTCATATATATATATATATATATATAGGTTCATACAAGGAGTTTATGAGTAAACCCAAATACAACTAGGAAAAGGTTAAACCTCCATAACATTGGACCGGACCGGGCTTGATATGGGCCGGGCTTTACTGGGCTTGTTATGACAATCCACTATGATTTATAACACTCCCCCTTGGATGTCATAACCGTCGTGAGCTAGTAATACGCTTGGGAATGTTGCCTCATTAAAACCTTACCAGGAAAACCCATTGGGATAAAACCGTGGTGAAGGAAAAAGAGTACAACACGTATTACTCCCCCTTATTAGAAGCTCACTAAATATCTTTCAACCGGCGCATTCCAATTTGCTTTATAAGCTTCTTTAACGTTGAGGTTGGAAGCGACTTGGTGAATAGATCCGCCGAGTTGTCACATGATTCAACTTGTTCGACTTGAACCTCTCCGGCTTTCTGTAATTCATGAGTGAAGAAGAACTTCGGCAAAAATGTGCTTCGTCCTATCTCCTTTTATGTATCCATCTTTGAGCTGAGCTATGCAGGCAGCATTGTCCTCATACATTATTGTTGGTGCTGCCTTCCCTTCGGTCATCCCACAATCGATCATAATATGTTGAGTCATGGACCTCAACCAAACACATTCACGGTTGGCCTCATGCATCGCCAAAATTTTAGAATGGTTGGACGATGTTGCTGCGATCGTTTACTTTTGAGATCGCCAAGATATTGCTGTTCCACCGTACGTGAAAACATAGCTAGTTTGTGATCGAACATTGTGCGGATCCGAGAGATAACCTGCATCAGCAAAACCAACCAATCCCTCCTTGGGATGGTTAGTATAAAATAAACCCAAATCTATCGTACCTTATAGATATCGAAGAATATGTTTAATCCCGTTCCAGTGCCTTTGGGTTGGACATGAGCTAATTCTAGATAATAGATTCACAGCAAAACATATATCTGGCCTAGTGTGGCTCACCAGATACATTAAGGGAGGTGTATTCAAAGTGAAATTTCAAGTGATTTGTAAAAAGTTTACAAATCCACTGTTATTCAAACATGAATTTTAAAAAGTCTCATGAAATCCACTGTTATTCAACTAATGATTTCAAAATCCACCTTAAAATCCACTGTTATTGAAAACAATTTGTGGATTTTGCTTTGAATGATTTTGAAGGATTTCAGAGGATTTGGGAGGATTTCCTTAGTTAAAAATACAGAAATCCAAATCCCATTGTTTTTGGTGAGATTTGAAAGGATTTTACAAAAGTTATATGAACTTCCCTAAAATCATCAAAATCATTTAAAAACCCAATAAAACTCAAATCTCTTAAAATTCCATTTTGAATACACCCCTCTAAAGCTCTTATGGCACTGAGGTATGGCTTTATGGACTGAATGGATCACTATCCAATCTTAGGCTTCTCACCACCATTGGGCCTGGTCAATGGGCGGGCCTAATCCTTATTAAATCTCCTTGAGTACCCTTTATTGTATGCATTTGATGCACAAGGATTCCATTATTCACGTACTCAAGGTGTAATTCCAAACATGACTTATTTATTGCCTAGGTCTTTCAACTGTTTGGTCGATTACCCAGAGGTTCATATACACTGCTTATGATTACAAATCCTTTGTTTGCAAACCTCTTTATGAATATACATGGACTGATGGGATCTTTTATAATCTTACATACGCCCATTTATTCTAAGTCCATGAAAGGATTTGTCCAGCCTTATGCAGTGATGTTCTCGAGAACCTTTCTTATCTTTGAGCTCAATACTCTCTGGTAATCTCATATATTATCCAGTGGACTTATATAAATATGCAAGCATTACATCCATTAGCCGCAAATCAAGTCTTTTCTTTTATATAGCCAGACTTAGCATCCACCACAGGGGAGCATATCTCCTCATAATATATTCATGGTCTCTGTGAGGATCCTTGTGCAATATGCCGTGCTTTATATCTCACGATTTCACCATAATTATTTATTTTCCTCACAAAGACACATTTATGTCCAACTGGCTTTATATCGAGAGGTTTCCTTATACATTCCTCTTCTTTTATGATTTCAACTCCACATATTTAATCCAATCTGATCATTGAGTGCACTCATTATGGACGTGGGTTATAGATCATCGCTTATCAATTTCATTTCAAGTGCTACCTTGTATGCAAATATATCGTCGACGTCGACATCTTTTCAGTTCAATTTTATCCTGGACATAACATCAATGATCGCGATCTCATTAGTATCATGAACTTCATCAGTACCTTGAAGCTTAGCGTCCCAAGCCTCACTGTTAGGTAACTGAGGTTCGGTTATGTCTCGGGTAACCACGGTTTCTCAACCTCGGATTCGTTCTTATCACCTTTCTTTATTTACGATGGTTTTTATCTTTGGAACTTATTGGTCTGCCTCGTTTCATACGGGCTTTAGACTCTGTAGCAACTTGATTATGTCCTTCCTGAACATCAATTCTTATAGGTGCATTTATAGCTGGTATATGTGACTTAGTCACTCTATTCGGGTCAAGGGAATCTGGCAATTAGATGGCTTTTGCATTATCTTTGGACGTCTAATTCATATTTCATAGTCCGAGGATCTTGCCATTATAAGGATGATTGATTCCATATAATTTCCTTTACCAGCTTATTATTATTATCTCCCCCCCACTCATAGTGGGTAATTGGATCCGTCAAAATGACAATCCGCGTATTTGGCCTTGAATAAATCAAATGTGGTCGGCTCAAGCTACTTATTTATTATGGGAGATTCATATCCAACATATATCCCCATCCTCCTCTGAGTACCCATCTTAGTTCTCAGTGGTGGAGCAACTGATATATATATATACGGTACATCCGAATATCTTAAGATCGGATATTTCTGGCTTATGACCCGTTAATAATCGTTTTGGGGAATATGTATGTTCACTAGATGGCCTGATGCGAATTATTCAGCTGCATGTAAGACAACATGTCCCCAAGCTGAGATCGGGAATTTTGATCTCATTAGCAATGGTCTGGCAATTAGTTGTATGCATTTTACTCTCTCTATTCTCTCTATTCTCTCTAGACGTTATCAGCACGATTCTCTAAACCCTAAAAGCTAAAGCTAAAATCTCCCCTAAACCTTAAACCTAAAAGATCTTGGCGGTACTGTTCATCTCGATACTGTTCATCTCGATACTGTTCATCGTCAATACTGTTCATCGTCGGTACTGTTCATCGCGGTTCATTGAAGAAGCTTGAGTTTCCGAGATCTTTAGCTTCCGGTCCAAATCCATTCAGAATTCAATAGGTGTTCAAGAGGTAAACACCATGAACGCTAAAACCATTGTTTCATGTTTATAATCTTAAAACCATGAAAACTTGAACATGAGATTGTTGTTTGGATTAATTTTCACATGAAATTATGAAACCGTAGAACATGTGATTGTTGTTTGAAGTACTTTCATATGAATTTATAAAACCCTAAGAATATGAGATTGTTGCTTAAAGTACTTTTCACATGAAATTATGAAACCTTAAAACATGTGATTGTTGTTTGGACTGCTTTTCATGCGATGTTTTGAAACTGTAAAATATGAGATTGTTCTTTGAACTGATTTTCATGTAACCTAAAATCGATTATAAACTTGTTTCTCATATGGATTGTTGCTTGTTTATATTAATATGAATTTATGAAATCCTAATATATGATTAACATGAAAATCGAATATGAATGCATGATTACCTTGATATTTCTCTAAAATAAAATCGATCAAGCATGAGCACCTAGAACTGCATGATAAATTTTAAAGTCTTAAGATCATAAAATTATATGCTTGAAATTGCATGATGAGTGTTTGATTTTATAGAAATCGCATGCTAGGATGCTTGTTTAAAATCGCATGAATATTTGATATGAAAAGAGAATCTCGTTTGGCATGTATGAGACTATAAGACCATGAGATATGGGATAATGAGAATCACGTTTGGCATGTATGAGACTATAAGACCATGAGATATGAGATCATGAGATATGGGATCATGAGAATCTCGTTTGGCATGTATGAGACTATTAGACCATGAGATATGAGATCATGAGATATGGGATCATGAGATACAACATATGAGAATCATAAGACAGTGCATGGACCTTGTCCGGGATGATTGTTCAGAGAAAAGGGGACGCGGCTCGGCGAGTTTATACTCGTCCGAACTGATGTGCTGGCTACCTCTTTACCGAACGGTTGGAATGGGCAATGGTAATAAGTGGTTTATAATGAAACCTAAAGATAAGCATATGTCCTTCTTTTGAGATGTCGAAACTAAATAATTTGGATTTTACCGCCCTTAATCTCTCGGGAGATAATTATTTGTAATGGGTGTTGGATGCTAAGATCATCCTAAAATCAAAGGGGCTCGTTGAATGTATTGTTGATGGCAATGACAAGCCCGATATGAATAGGGCAATATTAATTATTCGCCATCACCTTGCGGAGAGTCTCAAGGATCAGTACTTGACTATTGAGAATCCCTTGGACCTTTGGAACAAACTCAAAAATCGTTATGATCACCAACGTACGGTGTTACTACCAAAGGCCATGTATGATTGGATGAGTCTCAGGATCCAGGATTTTAAATCCGTGGACAAATATAACTCGGCCATGTTTAAGATAGTCTCTATCTTGAAACTTTGTGGAGAAGAGATAAATGAGAACGATATGCTTGATAAAACCTTCTCCACCTTCCACACAAGTAACGTATTGTTGCAACAACAATATCGTGAAAAGGGCTTTGAGACATATGAAAATCTGATCTCATTTTTATTGCTCGCCGAGCAAAACAATAAATTGCTAATGAGAAATAGCTAGATGAGACCTCCGGTAACAGCCCCACTCCCTGATGCCAATGTTGTTGCATTGGATAAGAAAGAGGCCAAAGAGGCTAACCACGTCCAAAGAGATAGTAAAACATTTGGCCGTGGACGTGATAAATGGCAAGGACGTGACCATAGTCACTCCTCCAGTCGTGGACAAGGTCGAGGCCGCAGGTATCACGGCGGAAAAGGCCGCGAGTATCACGGTCTGTGGTTTGAAAGATGTACCACGGCTTCGGCCTTTTCCGCCGTGATACTTGCGGCCTCGACCTTGTCCACAAAAGGCGGAGTGAGTACAGTCACGTCCTTGCCATTTACCACGTCCATGGCCTGATGTATTATTATATCTTTGGACGTGGTTAGCCTCATTGGCTTCTTTCTTATCCGATGCAACAACATTGGGTTCAGGGAGTGGGGCTAATCCCGGAGGTCTCAACTCGCTTTTTCCCATTAGCAATTCATTGTTTTGCTCGGCGAGCAATAAACATGAGATCAGACTTGCATATGTCTCAAAGCCCTTTTCACGATATTGTTGTTGTAACAATACGTTACTTGTGTGGAAGGTGGAGAAGGTTTTCTCAAGCATATCCTTCTCACTTATCTCTTCTCCACACACTTTCAAGATAGAGATTATCTTAAACATGGCCGAGTAATATTCATCCACGAATTTAAAATCCTGGATCCTGAGATTCCTCCAATCATACATGGCCTTTGGTATTAACACCGTACGTTGGTGATCATAACGATTTTTGAGTTCGTTCCAAAGGTCCAAGGGATTCTCAATAGTCAAGTACTGATCCTTGAGACTCTCTGCAAGGTGATGGCGAATAATTAATATTGCCTTATATTTATTCATATCGGGCTCGTCATTGCCATAGACAATACATTCACCGAGCCCCTTTGATTTTAGGATGATCTTAGCATCCAACGCCCATTGCAAGTAATTATCTCCCGAGAGATTAAGGGCGGTAAAATCCATTTGAAAAGAAGGACATATGCTTATCATTAGGTTTCATTACCATTGCCCGTTCCAATCGCTTGGTAGAGAGGTAGTCCGCGCATCAGTTCGGACGAGTATAAAGTCGCCGAGCCGCGTCCCCTTTTCTCCGAACAATCATCCCGGACAAGGTCTATGCACTGTCTTATGATTCTCATATCTCATATCTCATGGTCTTATAGTCTCATACATGCCAAACGAGATTTTCATAATCTCATAATCTCATGATCCCATATCTCATGGTTTTATAGTCTCATACATGCCACATTCATATTCATCAAGTATTCATGCGATTTTAAACAAGAATCCTAGCATGCGATTTCTATAAGATCAAACACCTATCATGCAAATTCAAGCATATAATTTCATGATCTTAAGACTTTTAAAATTTATCATGCAGTTCTAGGTGCTCATGCTTTCATATTCGATTTTCATGTTAATCATATATTAGGATTTCATAAATTCATATTGTTATAAACAAGCAACAATCCATATGAGAAACAAGTTTATAATCGATTTTAGGGTTACATGAAAAGTAGTCCAAAGAACAATCTCATATTCTACGGTTTCAAATCTAGCATGAAAAGCAGTCCAAACAACAATCACATGTTTTAGGGTTTCATATTTGCATGTGAAAAGCACTTCAAACAACAATCTCATATTCTTAGGGTTTTATAAAATCTATTAAAGTACTTCAAAAAACAATCACATGTTCTAGGGTTTCATAATTTCATGTGAAAATTAATCCAAACAACAATCTCATGTTCAAGTTTTCATGGTTTTAAGATTATAAACATGAAACAATGGTTTTAGGGTTAATGGTGTTTACCTCTTGAACACCTATTGAATTCTGAATGGATTTGGACCGGGAGCTAAAGACCTCGGTAATTCAAGATTCTGCAACGAACCGCGATGAAAAACAGTACGGACGTTGAACAGTACCAACGATGAACAGTGTTGCCGATTAACAGTATTACGATGAACAGTACCGAGATAAACAATACCACCGAGATCTTTTAGGTTTAAGGTTTAGGGGCGATTTTAGCTTTAGCTTTTAGGGTTTAGAGAATCGTTCTGATAACGTGTTATAGACTAGAGAGAATAAAGAGAGAATTGAGATGATTTATTCATTAGCTTAGAACCATATATATATAGGTTCATACAAGGAGTTTATGAATAAACCCAAATACAACTAGGAAAAGGTTAAACCTCCATAACATCGGGCCAAACCGGACTTGACATGGGCCATGTCTTACTGGGCTTGTTATGACAATTCACTATGATTTATAACACTTCTATTAATCTTATCCTTTATTTTGTCTTTCATCTCTTTACCCATAAAGAGAGCATGTGTTATGAATTTGTTAAAATCCAAAGGAAATTAATATAGTTTTAGTATGTCAAGTGTCGACGATCACTAAAAAAAGTATGTAGTTAGGAAGATCATGGACAAATATTTTTTTTCAAGATAAAAAAATTTCTTCGGATGCCTCCGTTTTAAATTAGTTATCGTCTTACATAATTTGATGAATTCTCGAATTTTATTTCTATAATTTTAGCTTATTAATTGATAATATCAAAGAAGACAATATATTAATTAGGAAATAAAAACAGAAAAATAAATATTTTTCTAATATGCTTGCAAAAACCTTAAATGAGTACATATATAAATATTAATGTTGAAAAGAAAAAACCAATTAAAAAAATCAAACACAGTTTGCCAGAGGCGTCAAAGAACATCAATACACAAACAAAAAGAGAGAAGGTATATAATCCAATCTCAATATACAATTAACATTTGGAAGAAAAAAAACACTACTTTTTATGATACCTAACTTTGTTTTCACTCTTTTTCTTTTCATTTTTCCTAGATATATGATTACCACTATTCTTATCATCAATATAATGATCATAAACACCATTACTTTTACTATTACTTTCACCTTTCCCATTCCTTAAACCTAGACCTTCTCTTCGTTTTCCTCTATTACTCGTTTGGTGATACTGTTGATAACTTGGCCCGGAAGAAGCATCTGAAGCCATCGAATCGTCGCTATCTTTGTTACTTTCATATTCATTTGCATATCTTCTACGATCTTTTTCGATGTTTTGCTTTTCATAATAGACCTCATGAATGACCTCTTCCTCGTCTTCCGCCATAGGCGAAGATATATATGTGGTCCATCCAGATTCGCTGCTGCTGCATTCTTCTCTCGCCATTGACAACTCAAGAACCCTAATTCTAAATATGTGTGTGTAAGAGACAGAGAGAATTGTTTTTTTTTTGTAGTTGTAGTGTTTTGCTTGTGAACTAGACAGTATATATAAGTGGAGAATATATAAAGTGTAATGTTAATTGCATGTGCGTGGAAGAAGACCCGTGTGTTTTGATTAGTTAAATGTGGTAAGGACAGCTTATGTCTAAGGTATAAAGTTAATATCCGACATGATTCAAAGAAGACTAGCTGTTTATTTTTTTATGAGAAAGTGTTTGTCTTTTATAAGTTATGATTTGTGTGTAGTCGTCTTAATCTTCGTGATAGTGTGAGCATGTTGAAAACTACATGTTAATTAATATAATTAAATGTGATTTGGTTAGAGAAAGTGAAGTGGCTTAGTTTTAAGTTCACATCGTGGCATGAGGGGAATGTATCTTTACACTAAGAATTCTCTGTAATGAAACCAAACACACGCATCTTTATGGAGATTGGATGTTTGATTCAAATCAAACCATGTTATAGAACATGTAGGATCATGCATGCGTCCTCTTATTTTTCTTAACTAACTCTCATCAGATTCGTAGTAACCAATTATAGATACATTTGTGGTTATTATAAACTATATTTTATCTCATAAGCCAAAAACCGTCTTAGGCGTGCGATATGAAGATAACTGTCTTCGTAGGAATTAAAAAATTATAGTACTGTATATAGTTTTAGTACAAAATACACATGAATTATCAAAATAAAATAGATAATAAATGCTTCTTGTCAAAGAACAACTAGTTAGGTTATAAAAAAAAATTCTGTTTTTAGATTTTATACAGGAGCAGTTAAGTGGTGTTTACTTTATTTTATTTTTTAAGAATTGCAAATTAATCCTTCCTTATTAATTCTAGTGTGATTTAGCTGAATATTCATTTCCAATAACAAAGTGAAGAATATAACCCAATAACGAAGGAAATTAAGTAAGTAATATCGGCCCATTGTGAGTTTACGTTAGTAGGGTCACGTGTTATGGACGCGCTTCTTGCTGAGGATGAATAAGGATTGCACTGTGTAGGTATTAGTTGCAATTTTAATATTATATTTTCCTTAATGTTCTGAATTTCTATTTCTCAGATAGAGTATAGGAGATGGAAATCGTATATAAGACCACAGTGGGTAAAGCTATCAATACTCACCTCTTTTACAGGATTTAATGCTTTCAAAATTTTTCAAACCATGCAAACTTATATACAGTTTTTAGCAAAGAACACTATACCCTAGAGGACATGAAATTGGCAACCCACGGGGAAGCCTATTAAGGTTAAATAGATCAGATCCGATTTTGTTCCTCACTCAGCTCGTATCGATATAGTCGTGACCACCGCTGTTCGTCTTCTTTTTTTGAGTCGACCAGGAATCGCTAACTCGTATGAAGATTATAGAAGCGGAAGAGGTTTTAGAAAAATTAAAACAATATTTTTAATTTAAAAAAAACATAGGTGTAAGAAAGTGGAATCGTTTGGGCGAGTGGAAAACTGAGGAATGGGAATTCATGCAAAGAGGGTAGGCAAGGAAATAAGACATAAAATATACAGCATATTACTTTTATGTGGTTAGAATGGTCACCAAATTAGTTATAAAAATTTTGGAGGTCATCCATGCCAAAATCCTTAAATTCTATTTTTGAGTATTATGAAACATATATATAATATTAAAAATCTTATATGGGCTTTAAATGAATGTATTCTTGAGAAGTGTACTGGGTTGGGTCACAGCTAAGTAAAACAAATGTCAACAATTTCATGTTATATTTGTATACTATAATCTTGTAATATAACCCACAACATGTCATAAAATAACCAAAATTTTATTTCTATTTTCAATTTATAAATATACATCATACAATTTATTTATTTTATAGGATATTAAAATATAACAACTGAGGCTATTAATCATAATTTTAAACTAATGTATCTATAATATTTGTAATTTATTGTCAAATTTTGATTCCTTAATATAAAATTCAATTCCAAATGATAAAAATTATATTATCTAAAAAACTAATATTACTTTTTTATCTCAATTCATATCTTCAAAAACTTTTAACAATTAGAAAAACCACTATAAATTAATAAAATATCGCTAGTCCCAATAAAATTAATTTCTAATGGTCTTACTAGTAAATATATTTTTATTATTTATGGTTTTTACTATTAATCATGCTTAAGAAGTTTATGCTTTTTACAAGGGTAAATTAAACTTGAGGGCTCAGATAAATGAGAAACTAAAAGCATACTCTCAATAATAGGAAAATTGGTTCTCTTTCATATACTCACACAAAGTTACGATATTGTCCCTATATTAATTTATTAAAATTAAAAACTTTTTGTCAATGCAGCGTGTGTATCTTAGATTCTCGGCTAACGCACTGACACATTTGCAACATATGCAGACTTTGATGACCCGGATAAATAAAATATTATTACGTAACTGTAAAGTTAGCCAGATAAGTTATAATCTAACTGCGTACTAAATAAAAAGTCCCAATAAATTTAAAGCTATCAGCTATACTTCCTATTATCTCTGTAGTACTGATCTCCAAATCGAAATATATATTTTTTAAACATAATAATAATCTGTTAACCCGGTAATTTACATATTATCCGTTAAATTGGAATGTCCCAAATCGAAAACTTTGTGGCGATAGAAGATATTGCCCAAAAAAACCAACCGAACCTCCATTTAATTTGTGGCGGAATGACCTGCCAACTACTTATAATGTTAACTGGTCTGTCGCTGAACGCTTGATTTATTTTTAAATCAAGCGTTGGAGCAGAACTAACCTATGTAGAAGCAGATGAGTATCCGAATGCTGAAGAAGTACAATCTCGGATGACAGGAGCTTAAAATAAGGATCTAGTTGGGAAGGTGGCTGGGGCAATAGATGGCGTTGGTCCAGAACTGACCGATGTGGTGGCAGCAGGACGAAATCCGAGTTTGAATACTGAAGAGTTTTGATCTGGATATGAAGTTGATGATGTGGAAGTTCCAGATGCACAAGAACCAGAAGAAACAATGAGAGATATGTTGTGAACTGAGAGAAAAACGCAGAACTATAATATAAAAAAAAAAAACGTTGCAACAGTTAACTTATTGGGATAGGGAAATGACTATTCAATTTCAAAAATCATATTGTTTTCGATTTTATTGAGAAAATATAAAAATCTGAATAAAATCTTCTTCTCACTTCTTCGGCAGAATCAACGTCGTAGCTTTGTAGGGGGATAACAGGGAGAAAGTTGTCTCATAAAAAGAGACCCAATTAATGAATTATAAAGGATAGATTATTAAATAAATGGTCAACTAGATCTACGAGTTGCAATTTCCTTTTTCACAATTTTTTTTTATATCCGCTATTGTACTAGCAGATCACCTAGTCATAAATCTCCTACAAACGCATTGTTTTTAACCGTCAATCTAATTGATCAAAACGCTGATAATACTTGAAACTGTAACCGTCCATTTTCGCAAACTCCCGCAACCGTAACCGCAACTACAACTATAACAACAACCGTAACCGTAAATGTAACACCCCTACCCGTTCTAGCACTAAGAACGGATAGTGAGCGCTACTTAGGACCTCGTAGTCGGTCGACCAAGGTTCCTGAAACAAATTCGTTCACCACTGTCATCCAACAACGAGTGCCCTACCTCTCGAACACGGCCTAAGACTTTACAACCCGTACCGTGAACGAGAGTTGCGTTAAGTCCGAACAAGACTTAATATCAGTTGGAACAACTATTTAAGCTTTTGAGAAAATTCGAGTCTTTGTACATATATATTATACGAAGAAACCGAAAAACGTTAATGCGAGTCGGATCCTTTTCTTATAAAATCATACATAATATAATTAGTAAGAATTTTCAAAGGCTGTAAAACCTACATTGATTCGTCTTAGGTCACTTGCCTCACTACGAGAATATTCGGCTAAGAAATCCCGTAAAATTAAAGTAGCAATTCACTACAAGAAAACAGTCATTTAACGACTACATTTTTAGTCACCAAATATTCGCTAAAGCATGTACTACGACTAATTTACAACTAAATTTGTAGTTGTAATTTGGCAGTCGCTAAATCATGTAGTCGTAACATTCGCTAATTAACGACTAAATTTACGACTATAGTGCCTAAGAATGATTTAGTCGTAACATTGTCGCTAGTTAGTCATACATATACATGACTAATAGGCGACTAATTTACGATTAACTAACTCACATAAATGGTCATCCTTCTTTTAGTCAGTGCTTAGTCGTGAGATGTTAGTGACTATTTGACGACTATATTAAGGGACTAAACAGCGACTAACGTCGTGATGACATGGTGACTAATCAGACGACTATTTGGTGACTAAAAGTATATACAAAAAGCAGTTTATTTCGCAAAATTGATTCAAATAGACCTGAAACCCAAAACCAAAACCAATACATAAAGAAGAAAATGAAACCGAAATAAAATTGATTAAACATTCAAGTATCTTACACACAGTCTAAAGGTTAAAGAAAAACAAACATACACATAATTCTGAAAGTGACATTCAGTTTATGAGAAGAGAAACTTATGAAGCAGGTGGAGATGGATTTGAAGTTGGATTCTGTTGAGGAAGAGATGTTGCAAGAGTTTCTGTTGCTGGCGCTTTAGCTAAATTATTTGCGAGGAAAGAAATGTACTCCTGATCCTTTCCTCGTAGATACGTTTGTAACATTGTCAAGGGTTCGAGCTTGTCCTGCTGCTCAGCCACAGCTCGGGCTTGCTCAGCTACAGCTTTGGCTTGCTCAGCTATAGCTCGGGCTGCCTCAGCTTCATGCGCAGGAGCCTCAGCTTCACGCCTCTCAGCATTTGCAGCCTGCTCTTCTATCATGCGTTGAGCTTACTTCAACTGTTCTTGCAGAGATAGAAAGGAAGAACAATCACCTGGTTGCTTCTGCTTGCCATTGACCAGAATACTGTCCTTGAGGCTTTCAATTCCATAAGGTATTCCTCGTGAATCTCTGTCAGTGGACTGCAAAGTGAGATAAAACAAGAGATTAGACCATGACACATTCAAACAATTATCTATAAATGTGTATCATCAAAATAAACTTAGTCATAAGAGAACTTAAACCTCAAGGAAGATTTCTGTATATTCTTCTGTTGTGAGCTCTCGTGGTCGTGAAGCTCCATCAGAAACAGCAAAAGGTGATGCCTCCAGCTCAGACAATCTATCTTGCACATTCTTCTCATATGTTTGTACAGTATTCTCTGCTTTCTGATCAACATACGTACCGTCAGGTTTTGTATGTGTCTTGATGAAAACCTCACCTAGACTGACCTTTCTTCCCAGTTTTTCTTCCTGCAAATAAACAGAAATTAATAACAAGAAATAACAGAGAAGTCAATGTTGAAAGTAACAGCTGAAAGTGACTCACCATTTCATCTTGGATTTGTTGATATGACTTCGGGCCTGAGAAGTGGACATGAGGACCGAGACCTTTACGGTCAGACATACGGGCATTGGAATAGGTCTGACTCCTTTGCTGTGCTTCGTCAGTATCCCAGTAATCAGTCATTGTTTTCCAGAGAGTTTTTTCAATCCAGTTAGGTCGCTCTCCACTAGTCCTCACGTTGCTTACCATGTCTTTAATTCGCCTTTGACAGACTTCCGCGAAGCATTTTTGCACAGTCCCTGTTATCAAAGGATCCCATGTGTGGGTTTTCTACAAAAAAAATAAAGGAAGGGTGAGTTTATACATGACAATTAAGAAAACTTATATAAGAAAGATATATATGACAGAGAATATTACCGGGAATTCGAGAAAATATCTCCCTTGTCTGTCCCGAGGCACACATTTCCAGCTATAGTACGGACCATCAAACTTGTTTGTAAACACTTCTCTAATACTCCTCACAAGTTTTGATCCTTTATCACGTTTGCCAAACCTCCATACACATGAAATATACAACAAGTAAACATGTTACGATAGTCAGACACACTTAAACACAAACAAGTATCTAATTCAAACTCAACATCAGCCTAAAAGTAGTCAAAGAAAGAGCCCTTTAAACGTTGCAAGCAAGACGGTCATTAAACAATCAACAGAATCACCAAATCCTAATCAGTACATCAAAATAGAAGAGGCAAATCCATGAAATTGCAATACACAATTCAGACACTATGTGTAACACCATGACCCCAATAATACCATGACATAACAATAAACAATTCAGACTCTATGTGTAAATACACAATAACACCATGACATTACAATACACAATTCAGACTCTATGTGTAAATACTCTATGTGTAATACACAAGTCACTACTATTAGACACACAATTCAGACTCTATGTGTAAATACTCTATGTGTAATACACAATTCACTACTATTAGACACACAATTCAGACACTATGTGTAATACACAATAACACCATGACATTACAATTCAGACTCACTATTAGACACATAATTCAAACACACAACATTTTCAGGTTAAGAGAACATACCATGTCGTGTTTGGGAAGGCTTCAGGATGGAGGACCGTGGTGAACTTCTCCCTGCCTGGCACCATCAGCAGAGCATTAAGAGCCCTCAACATGTCCTCTTGTAGTTCCGGCAACACGGAAGGTCCTTCTTGGAAGTTGTTGCCTTGAGACGATGGAAGACTGTGACCGACAGAGGCTTGAAATGGAGAAGTCGGAGACTCGGGCTCAGAAGTAGCTTGATTATGAGGTATGTTATGAACCTCTTCTGAACGAGGTTTCTCTACTTGACGTTGTGGGGGTGAAGGTGCTCTGGAAAAGCCTTTGAGGCGGGGGATAGTCCCGGAAATGAGACGTCGTTGATTTTCCTGGCTGAACGGGGCTGGGTACATCCGACGTGTGCAACGGAGGAGGAACTTGGACCGGCGCCGGCCTGAAGTTGTACTGACTCGGCAGATTGTTAGGTCGTACACTAGGGTTGGAACCTCCCATTCTCTGCGAATAATTAGGAGCGTTTCGTCTCTTTCTTCCTTTCCCACGATTAGGCATGGCTCGACAGAGATCTAAACAAAGAGAGAAAGATAAGGATATCAGAACTCGAAGAGTAGAACCGAGAGAGAGGAGATGAGAAATCGAAGAAAAAGTGTGGTTCTAGGGTTTATGCGACAAAGGGGAAGAACAACCAAAGAAAATAACAACAAAGAGAGAATTTTTGCGATTGAAAGCGAGAGAGAGAATATGAGGGATCGAAGAACCTGAAATTGAAAGCAAGAGATAGAGAGACTTACCAAGAAA
>NW_006238915.1:132239-132699 GCF_000375325.1 Capsella rubella | reverse complement strand
AAGAGACAGAGAGAGAGAGAGAGAGAGAGAGAGAGAGAGAGAGAGAGCAAGAGATAGAGAATCCGAGAAGAAGAATGAGAATCTCAGTGAAAAAGACTGATAATCCGAGAAGAAGAAGAAGGGTTCGGTTCGGTTCGTTCAGCCATAGCTTGGGCTGCATCAGCTCGTACAGTTAGTCGCTAAATGTGCGACTATTTTCAATTTAGTCGCTGAATAGTCGTTGTCTACCGACTACATTTAGTCTTTTACTTTTAGTCGCTACGTTACAATTAATATACAACTATATTTCATTAGTCGTATGACAGACGTTAACATGTCGGAAGATAGTAGCCATTGGTGGCGACTAAATATATGTTTACTCGCTAGATATAGTCGGTAAATGCATGTTTTCTTGCAACATATGTAATCTAGCATTACTTAGTGAGCCCGAACTAAAATAATTCTACCGATTACCTAACCC
>NW_006238915.1:130873-132139 GCF_000375325.1 Capsella rubella | reverse complement strand
CGTAACATTAGTCGCTAATTAACGACTAAATTTACGACTATAGTGCCTAAGAGTGATTTAGTCGTAACATTGTCGTTAGTTAGTCATACATATACATGACTAATAAGCGACTAATTTACGATTAACTAACCCACATAAATGGTCATCCTTGTTTTAGTCAGTGCTTAGTCGTGAGATGTTAGTGACTATTTGACGACTATATTAAGCGACTAAACAGCGACTAACGTCGTGGTTACATGGTGACTAATCAGACGACTATTTGGTGACTAAAAGTATATACAAAAAGCAGTTTATTTCGGAAATTGATTCAAATAGACCAGAAACCCAAAACCAAAACCAAAACAAAAAACCAATACATAAAGAAGAAAATGAAACCGAAATAAAATTGATTAAACATTCAAGTATCTTACACACAGTCTAAAGGTTAAAGAAAAACAAACATACACATAATTCTGAAAGTGACATTGAGTTAATAAGAAGAGAAACTTA
The DNA here is from genome assembly GCF_000375325.1 of Capsella rubella. Taxonomy (NCBI): domain Eukaryota; kingdom Viridiplantae; phylum Streptophyta; class Magnoliopsida; order Brassicales; family Brassicaceae; genus Capsella; species Capsella rubella. Next base: position 131,650 of record NW_006238915.1, on the reverse strand, counting down.
TGAAGCAGGTGGAGATGGATTTGAAGTTGGATTCTGTTGAGGAAGAGATGTTGCGAGAGTTTCTGTTGCTGGCGCTTTAGCTAAATTACTAGCGAGGAAAGAAAGGTACTCCGGATCCTTTCCTCGTAGATACTTCTCTAACATGGTCAAGGGTCCGAGCTTGTCCTGCTGCTCAGCCACAGCTCGGGCTTGCTCAGCTACAGCTTTGGCTTGCTCAACCATAGCTCGGGCTGCATCAGCTCGTACAGTTAGTCGCTAAATGTGCGACTATTTTCAATTTAGTCGCTGTATAGTCGTTGTCTACCGACTACATTTACGTCTTTTACTTTTAGTCGCTACGTTACAACTAATATACAACTATATTTCATTAGTCGTATGACAGACGTTAACATGTCGGAAGATAGTAGCCATTGGTGGCGACTAAATGTTTAGTCGCTAGATATAGTCGGTAAATGCATGTTTTCTTGCAACATAAGTAATCTAGCATTACTTAGTGAACCCGAAACTAATATAATTCTACCGATTACCTACCCCACCACAATGTAATGATTTTCATATCGAGAACGAACACATAAGTAGCAATTTCCACACAACAAACACAATATACTAACAATCCATCGACAAAGACTCTAACAACACATGCAACAGAGAACCTATAATGCTATGCATGGATCTACGACTCCGTCAAGGCCTTTCGCGAATCCATGATATCCCCCAAAACAATTCCCTACACTCCTACACACGAAGTCACTACAAGAAAACAGTCATTTAACGACT
>NW_006238915.1:130167-130773 GCF_000375325.1 Capsella rubella | reverse complement strand
CGTCGTTGATTTTCCTAGCTGAACGGGGCTGGGTACATCCGACGTGTGCAACGGAGGAGGAACTTGGACCGGCGCCGGCCTGAAGTTGTACTGACTCGGCAGATTGTTAGGTCGTACACTAGGGTTGGAACCTCCCATTCTCTGCGAAACATTAGGAGCGTTTCGTCTCTTTCTTCCTTTCCCACGATTAGGCATGGCTCGACTGAGATCTAAACAAAGAGAGAAAGATAAAGATATCAGAACTCAAAGAGTAGAACCGAGAGAGAGGAGATGAGAAATCGAGAAAAAGTGTGGTTCAAGGGTTTTATGCGATAAAGGGGAAGTACAACCGAAGAAAATAACAACAAAGAGAGAATTTTTGCGATTGAAAGCGAGAGAGAGAAGATGAGGGATCGAAGAACCTGAAATTGAAAGCAAGAGATAGAGAGACTTACCAAGAAATCGAAGAGACAATTTGCGATTGAAAGCAAGAGAGCAAGATGAAACAAAGAGACAGAGAGAGAGAGAGAGAGAGCAAGAGATAGAGAATCCGAGAAGAAGAATGAGAATCTCAGTGAAGAAGACTGATAATCCGAGAAGAAGAAGAATGGTTCGGTTCGTTCACAA
>NW_006238915.1:129622-130067 GCF_000375325.1 Capsella rubella | reverse complement strand
TAGTCGCTTGTTTAGCGAATACAACAGTTGGTCGTACAGTTAGTCGCTAAATGTGCGATTATTTTCAATTTAGTCGCTGAATATTCGTTGTTTACCGACTACATTTACGTCTTTTACTTTTAGTCGTTACGTTACAACTAATATACAACTATATTTCATTAGTCGTATGACAGACGTTAACATGTCGGAAGATAGTAGCCATTGGTGGCGACTAAATGTTTAGTCGCAAGATATAGTCGGTAAATGCATGTTTTATTGCAACATAATTAATCTATCATTACTTAGTGAGCCCGGAACTAAAATAATTCTACCGATTACCTACCCCACCACAATGTAAGGATTTTCATATCGAGAACGAACACATAAGTAGCAATTTCAACACAATAAACACAATATACTAACAATCCATCAACAAAGACTCTAACAACACATACAACAGAAAATC
>NW_006238915.1:128908-129409 GCF_000375325.1 Capsella rubella | reverse complement strand
TGTAGTCGTAACATTAGTCGCTAATTAACGACTAAATTTACGACTATAGTACCTAAGAGTGATTTAGTCGTAACATTGTCGTTAGTTAGTCATACATATACATGACTAATAAGCGACTAATTTACGATTAACTAACCCACATAAATGGTCATCCTTCTTTTAGTCAGTGCTTAGTCGTGAGATGTTAGTGACTGTTTGACGACTATATTAAGCGACTAAACAGTGAATAACGTCGTGGTTACATGGTGACTAATCAGACGACTATTTGGTGACTAAAAGTATATACAAAAAGCAGTTTATTTCGGAAATTGATTCAAATAGACCAGAAACCCAAAACCAAAACCAAAACAAAAAACCAATACATAAAGAAGAAAATGAAACCGAAATAAAATTGATTATACATTCAAGTATCTTACACACAGTCTAAAGGTTAAAGAAAAACAAACATACACATAATTCTGAAAGTAACATTGAGTTTGTGACAAGAGAAACTTATGAAGC
>NW_006238915.1:127649-128243 GCF_000375325.1 Capsella rubella | reverse complement strand
ATCTACGACTCCGTCAAGGCCTTTCGCGAATCTATGATATCCCCCAAAACAATTCCCTACACTCCTACACACGAAGTCACTACAAGAAAACAGTCATTTAACGACTACAGTTTTAGTCACCAAATAGTCGCTAAAGCATGTATTACGACTAATTTACGACTAAATTTGTAGTTGTAATTTGGCAGTCGCTAAATCATGTAGTCGTAACATTAGTCGCTAATTAACGACTAAATTTACGACTATAGTGCCTAAGAGTGATTTAGTCGTAACATTATCGTTAGTTAGTCATACATATACATGACTAATAAGCGACTAATTTACGATTAACTAACCCACATAAATATTCATCCTTCTTTTAGTCAGTGCTTAGTCGTGAGATGTTAGTGACTATTTGAGACTATATTAAGCGACTAAACAGCGACTAACGTCGTGGTTACATGGTGACTAATCAGACGACTATTTGGTGACTAACAGTATATACAAAAAGCAGTTTATTTCGGAAATTGATTCAAATAGACCAGAAACCCAAAACCAAAACCAAAACAAAAAACCAATACATAAAGAAGAAAATGAAACCGAAATAAAATTGATTAA
>NW_006238915.1:125795-127549 GCF_000375325.1 Capsella rubella | reverse complement strand
AGTTTATGAGAAGAGAAACTTATGAAGCAGGTGGAGATGGATTTGAAGTTGGATTCTGTTGAGGAAGAGATGTTGCGAGAGTTTCTGTTGCTGGCGCTTTAGCTAAATTACTAGCGAGGAAAGAAAGGTACTCCGGATCCTTTCCTCGTAGATACTTCTCTAACATGGTCAAGGGTTCGAGCTTGTCCTGCTGCTCAGCCACAGCTCGGGCTTGCTCAGCTACAGCTTTGGCTTGCTCAGCCATAGCTCGGGATGCATCAGCTCGTACAGTTAGTCGCTAAATGTGCGACTATTTTCAATTTAGTCGCTGAATAGTCGTTGTCTACCGACTACATTTACGTCTTTTACGTTTAGTCGCTACGTTACAACTAATATACAACTATATTTCATTAGTCGTATGACAGACGTTAACATGTCGGAAGATAGTAGCCATTGGTGGCGACTAAATGTTTAGTCGCTAGATATAGTCGGTAAATGCATGTTTTCTTGCAACATAAGTAATCTAGCATTACTTAGTGAGCCCGAAACTAATATAATTCTAGCGATTACCTACCCCACCACAATGTAAGGATTTTCGTATCGAGAACGAACACATAAGTAGCAATTTCCACACAACAAACACAATATACTAACAATCCATCGATAAAGACTCTAACAACACATGCAACAGAGAACCTATAATGTTATGCATGGATCTACGACTCCGTCAAGGCCTTTCGCGAATCTATGATATCCCCCAAAACAATTCCCTACACTCCTACACACGAAGTCACTACAAGAAAACAGTCATTTAACGACTACAGTTATAGTCACCAAATAGTCGCTAAAGCATGTATTACGACTAATTTAAGACTAAATTTGTAGTTGTAATTTGGCAGTCGCTTGATTATGAGGTATGTTATGAACCTCTTCTGAACGAGGTTGCTCTACTTTACGTTGTGGGGGTGAAGGTGCTCTGGAAAAGCCTTTGAGGCGGGGGATAGTCCCGGAAATGAGACGTCGTTGATTTTCCTAGCTGAACGGGGCTGGGTACATCCGACGTGTGCAACGGAGGAGGAACTTGGACCGGCGCCGGCCTGAAGTTGTACTGACTCGGCAGATTGTTAGGTCGTACACTAGGGTTGGAACCTCCCATTCTCTGCGAAACATTAGGAGCGTTTCGTCTCTTTCTTCCTTTCCCACGATTAGGCATGGCTCGACTGAGATCTAAACAACGAGAGAAAGATAAAGATATCAGAACTCGCAGAGTAGAACCGAGAGAGAGGAGATGAGAAATCGAAGAAAAAGTGTGGTTCTAGGGTTTTATGCGACAAAGGGGAAGTACAAGCGAAGAAAATAACAACAAAGAGAGAATTTTTGCGATTGAAAGCGAGAGAGAGAAGATGAGGGATCGAAGAACCTGAAATTGAAAGCAAGAGATAGAGAGACTTACCAAGAAATCGAAGCGACAATTTGCGATTGAAAGCAAGAGAGCAAGATGAAACAAAGAGATAGAGAGAGACAGAGAGAGAGAGAGCAAGAGATAGAGAATCCGAGAAGAAGAATGAGAATCTCAGTGAAGAAGACTGATAATCCGAGAAGAAGAAGAAGGGTTCGGTTCGGTTCGTTCAGCCATAGCTCGGGCTGCATCAGCTCGTACAGTTGGTCGCTAAATGTGCGACTATTTTCAATTTAGTCGCTGAATAGTCGTTGTCTACCGACTACATATACGTCTTTTACTTTTAGTCGTTACGTTACAACTAATATACAACTAT
>NW_006238915.1:125420-125695 GCF_000375325.1 Capsella rubella | reverse complement strand
ATGTTTTCTTGCAACATAAGTAATCTAGCATTACTTAGTGAGCCCGAACTAAAATAATTCTACCGATTACCTACCCCACCACAATGTAAGGATTTTCATATCGAGAACGAACACATAAGTAGCAATTTCAACACAATAAACACAATATACTAACAATCCATCGACAAAGACTCTAACAACATATACAACAGAGAATCTATTATGCTATGCATGCATCTACGACTCCGTCAAGGCCTTTCGCGAATCTATGATATCCCCCAAAACAATTCCCCTAC
>NW_006238915.1:121705-125320 GCF_000375325.1 Capsella rubella | reverse complement strand
GTTTTAGTCACCAAATAGTCGCTAAAGCATGTATTACGACTAATTTACAACTAAATTTGTAGTTGTAATTTGGCAGTCGCTAAATCTTGTAGTCGTAATATTAGTCGCTAATTAACGACTAAATTTACGACTATAGTGCCTAAGAGTGATTTAGTCGTAACATTGTCGTTAGTTAGTCATACATATACATGACTAATATGCGACTAATTTGCGATTAACTAACCCACATAAATGGTCATCCTTCTTTTAGTCAGTTCTTAGTCGTGAGATGTTAGTGACTATTTGACGACTATATTAAGCGACTAAACAGCGACTAACGTCGTGGTTACATGGTGACTAATCAGACGACTATTTGGTGACTAAAAGTATATACAAAAAGCAGTTTATTTCGGAAATTGATTCAAATAAACCAGAAACCCAAAACCAAAACCAAAACAAAAAACCAATACATAAAGAAGAAAATGAAACCGAAATAAAATTGATTAAACATTCAAGTATCTTACACACAGTCTAAAGGTTAAAGAAAAACAAACATACACATAATTCTGAAAGTGACATTGAGTTTATAAGAAGAGAAACTTATGAAGCAGGTGGAGATGGATTTGAAGTTGGATTCTGTTGAGTAAGAGATGTTGCGAGAGTTTCTGTTGCTGGCGCTTTAGCTAAATTACTAGCGAGGAAAGAAAGGTACTCCGGATCCTTTCCTCGTAGATACTTCTCTAACATGGTTAAGGGTTCGAGCTTGTCCTGCTTCTCAGCCACAGCTCGGGCTTGCTCAGCTACAGCTTTGGCTTGCTCAGCCATAGCTCGGGCTACATCAGCTCGTACAGTTAGTCGCTAAATGTGCGACTATTTTCAATTTAGTCGCTGAATTGTCGTTGTCTAACGACTACATTTACGTCTTTTACTTTTAGTCGCTACGTTACAACTAATATACAACTATATTTCATTAGTCGTATGACAGACGTTAACATGTCGGAAGATAGTAGCCATTGCTGGCGACTAAATGTTTAGTCGCTAGATATAGTCGGTAAATGCATGTTTTCTTACAACATAAGTAATCTAGCATTACTTAGTGAGCCCGAAACTAATATAATTCTACCCATTACCTACCCCACCACAATGTAAGGATTTTCATATCGAGAACGAACACATAAGTAGCAATTTCCACACAACAAACACAATATACTAACAATCCATCGACAAAGACTCTAACAACACATGCAACATAGAACCTATGATGCTATGCATAGATCTACGACTCCGTCAAGGCCTTTCGCGAATCCATGATATCCCCCAAAACAATTCCCTACACTCCTACACACGAAGTCACTACAAGAAAACAGTCATTTAACGACTACAGTTTTAGTCACCAAATAGTCGCTAAAGCATGTATTACGACTAATTTACGACTAAATTTGTAGTTGTAATTTGGCATTCGCTTGATTATTAGGTATGTTATGAACCTCTTCTGAACGAGGTTGCTCTACTTGATGTTGTGGGGGTGAAGGTGCTCTGGAAAAGCCTTTGAGGCGGGGGATAGTCCCAGAAATGAGACGTCGTTGATTTTCCTGGCTGAACGGGGCTGGGTACATCCGACGTGTGCAACGGAGGAGGAACTTGGACCGGCGCCGGCCTGAAGTTGTACTGACTCGGCAGATTGTTAGGTCGTACACTAGGGTTGGAACCTCCCATTCTCTGCGAAACATTAGGAGCATTTCGTCTCTTTCTTCCTTTCCCACGATTAGGCATGGCTCGACTGAGATCTAAGCAAAGAGAGAAAGATAAAGATATCAGAACTCGAAGAGTAGAACCGAGAGAGAGGAGATGATAAATCGAAGAAAAAGTGTGGTTCTAGGGTTTTATGCGACAAAGGGGAAGAACAACCGAAGAAAATAACAACAAAGAGAGAATTTTTGCGACTGAAAGCGAGAGAGAGAAGATGAGGGATCGAGGAACCTGAAATTGAAAGCAAGAGATAGAGAGACTTACCAAGAAATCAAAGCGACAATTTGCGATTGAAAGCAAGAGAGCAAGATGAAACAAAGAGACAGAGAGAGAGAGAGAGAGAGAGAGAGAGCAAGAGATAGAGAATCCGAGAAGAAGAATGAGAATCTCAGTGAAGAAGACTGATAATCCGAGAAGAAGAAGAAGGGTTCGGTTCGTTCACAAAAAAAAAACAAGGGTTTTGTTTTAGCGGTTAAGGGGAAGAACAAGGGTTTGTCAAAGGTATTTGTCGGGAAAACGGGTTTGGGCCTATTATTTGGCCCAACATTTCATAAAATAGTCGCTAAATAGTCGCCTATTAGTCACTTAGAATAAATATAAAAGTTATTCATAATTGAAATATAAACATAATATAAAAACTTAACATATACACATAATTTAAAATTTTCAAATACATAACACATAATTAAACATATTTTAAATAAAGCTTTCACATATGTTAGAGTTTAATTAGTTTGAGTAGGAGATTTAAATTACAATATCTACATAGATCATAAAGTTAATTAATTATAAAATTATATAGAAGAAAGAATAGATTTTGCTCATTATCTTTTAACTATAAAAGGTCTAATTTTCATTAGGAGATTTATCGATTATGGATATATAAACTTGATACAGTGATGAGATTTATTTTATTTGTTAATAAAACATAATATAAATTAAACGTTAAAAATTATTCTAATAACAAAAAAAATCAGAAATGCAATATACATATTTTCAGAAATGCTCTCTTAATTCATTGGCCTTGATACATATTATTCGGTCCACATAACTACCCCAAAATGCAAAATTAGTCATAACTAGCTTATTTCAGTCGCAAAATAGTCGCTTGTTTAGCGACTACAACAGTTGGTCGTACAGTTAGTCGCTAAATGTGCGACTATTTTCAATTTAGTCGCTGAATAGTCGTTGTCTACCGACTACATTTACGTCTTTTACTTTTAGTCGCTCCGTTACAACTAATATACAACTATATTTCATTAGTCGTATGACAGACGTTAACATGTCGGAAGATAGTAGCCATTGGTGCCGACTAAATGTTTAGTCGCTAGATATACTCGGTAAATGCATGTTTTCTTGCAACATAAGTAATCTAGCATTACTTAGTGAGCCCGAACTAAAATAATTCTACCGATTACCTACCCCACCACAATGTAACGATTTTCATATCGAGAACGAACACATAAGTAGCAATTTCAACACAATAAACACAATATACTAACAATCCATCGACAAAGACTCTAACAACACATACAACAGAGAATCTATTATGCTATGCATGCATCTACGACTCCGTCAAGGCCTTTCGCGAATCCATGATATCCCCCAAAACAATTCCCTACACTCCTACACACGAAGCCACTACAAGAAAACAGTCATTTAACGACTACAGTTTTAGTCACCAAATAGTCGCTAAAGCATGTATTACGAATAATTTACGACTAAATTTGTAGTTGTAATTTGGCAGTCGCTAAATCATGTAGTCGTAACATTAGTCGCTAATTAACGACTAAATTTACGACTATAGTGCCTAAGAGTGATTTAGTCGTAACATTGTCGTTAGTTAGTCATACATATACATGACTAATAAGCGACTAATTTACGATT
>NW_006238915.1:120832-121605 GCF_000375325.1 Capsella rubella | reverse complement strand
GTCATCCTTCTTTTAGTCAGTGCTTAGTCGTGAGATGTTAGTGACTATTTGACGACTATATTAAGCGACTAAACAGCGACTAACGTCGTGGTTACATGGTGACTAATCAGACGACTATTTGGTGACTAAAAGTATATACAAAAAGCAGTTTATTTCGGAAATTGATTCAAATAGACCAGAAACCCAAAACCAAAACCAAAACAAAAAACCAATACATAAAGAAGAAAATGAAACCGAAATAAATTTGATTAAACATTCAAGTATCTTACACACAGTTTAAAGGTTAAAGAAAAACAAACATACACATAATTATGAAAGTGACATTCAGTTTATGAGAAGAGAAACTTATGAAGCAGGTGGAGATGGATTTGAAGTTGGATTCTTTTGAGGAAGAGATGTTGCGAGAGTTTCTGTTGCTGGCGCTTTAGCTAAATTACTAGCGAGGAAAGAAAGGTACTCCGGATCCTTTCCTCGTAGATACTTCTCTAACATGGTCAAGGGTTCGAGCTTGTCCTGCTGCTCAGCCACAGCTCGGCCTTGCTCAGCTACAGCTTTGGCTTGCTCAGCCATAGCTCGGGATGCAGCAGCTCGTACAGTTAGTCGCTAAATGTGCGACTATTTTCAATTTAGTCGCTGAATAGTCGTTGTCTACCGACTACATTTACGTCTTTTACTTTTAGTCGCTACGTTACAACTAATATACAACTATAGTTCATTAGTCGTATGACATACGTTAACATGTCGGAAGATAGTAGCCATTGGTGGCGACTAAA
>NW_006238915.1:120511-120732 GCF_000375325.1 Capsella rubella | reverse complement strand
GACGTTGTGGTGGTGAAGGTGCTCTGGAAAAGCCTTTGAGGCGGGGGATAGTCCCGGAAATGAGACGTCGTTGATTTTCCTGGCTGAACGGGGCTGGGTACATCCGACGTGTGCAACGGAGGAGGAACTTGGACCGGCGCCGGCCTGAAGTTGTACTGACTCGGCAGATTGTTAGGTCGTACACTAGGGTTGGAACCTCCCATTCTCTGCGAAACATTAGG
>NW_006238915.1:118811-120354 GCF_000375325.1 Capsella rubella | reverse complement strand
CAGAGGGAAATACAACCGAAGAAAATAACAACAAAGAGAGAATTTTTGCGATTGAAAGCGAGAGAGAGAAGATGAGGGATCGAAGAACCTGAAATTGAAAGCAAGAGATAGAGAGACTTACCAAGAAATCGAAGAGACAATTTGCGATTGAAAGCAAGAGAGCAAGATGAAACAAAGAGACAGAGAGAGAGAGAGAGAGAGCAAGAGATAGAGAATCCGAGAAGAAGAATGAGAATCTCAGTGAAGAAGACTGATAATCCGAGAAGAAGAAGAATGGTTCGGTTCGTTCACAAAAAAAAAAAGAACAAGGGTTTTGTTTTAGCGGCTAAGGGGAAGAACACGGGTTTGTCAAAGGTATTTGTCGGGAAAACGGGTTTGGGCCTATTATTTGGCCCAACATTTCATAAAATAGTCGCTAAATAGTCGCCTATTAGTCACTTAGAATAAATATAAAAAGTTATTCATAATTGAAATATAAACATAATATAAAAACTTAACATATACACATAATTTAAAATTTTCAAATACATAACACATAATTAAACATATTTTAAATAAAGTTTTCACATATGTTAGAGTTTAATTAGTTTGAGTAGGAGATTTAAATTACAATATCTACATAGATCATAAAGTTAATTAATTATAAAATTATATAGAAGAAAGAATAGATTTTGCTCATTATCTTTTAACTATAAAAGGTCTAATTTTCACTAGGAGATTTATCGATTATCGATATATAAACTTGATACAGTGATGAGATTTATTTTATTTGTTAATAAAACATAATATAAATTAAACGTTAAAAATTATTCTAATAACAAAAAAATCAGAAATGCAATATACATATTTTCAGAAATGCTCTCTTAGTTCATTGGCCTTGATACATATTATTCGGTCCACATAACTACCCCCAAATGCAAAATTAGTTATAACTAGCTTATTTCAGTCGCAAAATAGTCGCTTGTTTAGCGAATACAACAGTTGGTCGTACAGTTAGTCGCTAAATGTGCGACTATTTTCAATTTAGTCGCTGAATAGTCGTTGTCTACCGACTACATTTACGTCTTTTACTTTTAGTCGCTACGTTACAACTAATATACAACTATATTTCATTAGTCGTATGACAGACGTTAACATGTCGGAAGATAGTAGCCATTGGTGGCGACTAAATGTTTAGTCGCAAGATATAGTCGGTAAATGCATGTTTTATTGCAACATAATTAATCTATCATTACTTAGTGAGCCCGGAACTAAAATAATTCTACCGATTACCTACCCCACCACAATGTAAGGATTTTCATATCGAGAACGAACACATAAGTAGCAATTTCAACACAATAAACACAATATACTAACAATCCATCAACAAATACTCTAACAACACATACAATAGAGAATCTATTATGCTACGCATGCATCTACACTCCGTCAAGGCCTTTCGCGAATCCATGATATCCCCCAAAACAATTCCCTACACTCCTACACACGAAGTCACTACAAGAAAACAGTCACTTAACGACTACAGTTTTAGTCACCAAATAGT
>NW_006238915.1:118004-118604 GCF_000375325.1 Capsella rubella | reverse complement strand
CATAAATGGTCATCCTTCTTTTAGTCAGTGCTTAGTCGTGAGATGTTAGTGACTGTTTGACGACTATATTAAGCGACTAAACAGTGAATAACGTCGTGGTTACATGGTGACTAATCAGACGACTATTTGGTGACTAAAAGTATATACAAAAAGCAGTTTATTTCGGAAATTGATTCAAATAGACCAGAAACCCAAAACCAAAACCAAAACAAAAAACCAATACATAAAGAAGAAAATGAAACCGAAATAAAATTGATTATACATTCAAGTATCTTACACACAGTCTAAAGGTTAAAGAAAAACAAACATACACATAATTCTGAAAGTAACATTGAGTTTGTGACAAGAGAAACTTATGAAGCAGGTGGAGATGGATTTGAAGTTGGATTCTGTTGAGTAAGAGATGTTGCGAGAGTTTCTGTTGCTGGCGCTTTAGCTAAATTACTAGCGAGGAAAGAAAGGTACTCCGGATCCTTTCCTCGTAGATACTTCTCTAACATGGTTAAGGGTTCGAGCTTGTCCTGCTTCTCAGCCACAGCTCGGGCTTGCTCAGCTACAGCTTTGGCTTGCTCAGCCATAGCTCGGGCTACATCAGCTCGT
>NW_006238915.1:117440-117689 GCF_000375325.1 Capsella rubella | reverse complement strand
GAGAACGAACACATAAGTAGCAATTTCCACACAACAAACACAATATACTAAAAATCCATCGACAAAGACTCTAACAACACATGCAACATAGAACCTATAATGCTATGCATAGATCTACGACTCCGTCAAGGCCTTTCGCGAATCCATGATATCCCCCAAAACAATTCCCTACACTCCTACACACGAAGTCACTACAAGAAAACAGTCATTTAACGACTACAGTTTTAGTCACCAAATAGTCGCTAAAGC
>NW_006238915.1:117075-117320 GCF_000375325.1 Capsella rubella | reverse complement strand
GTGCTCTGGAAAAGCCTTTGAGGCGGGGGATAGTCCCGGAAATGAGACGTCGTTGATTTTCCTAGTTGAACGGGGCTGGGTACATCCGACGTGTGCAACAGAGGAGGAACTTGGACCGGCGCCGGCCTGAAGTTGTACTGACTCGGCAGATTGTTAGGTCGTACACTAGGGTTGGAACCTCCCATTCTCTGCGAAACATTAGGAGCGTTTCGTCTCTTTCTTCCTTTCCCACGATTAGGCATGGC
>NW_006238915.1:116385-116622 GCF_000375325.1 Capsella rubella | reverse complement strand
CTAAATGTGCGACTATTTTCAATTTAGTCGCTGAATAGTCGTTGTCTACCGACTACATATACGTCTTTTACTTTTAGTCGTTACGTTACAACTAATATACAACTATATTTCATTAGTCGTATGACAGACGTTAACATGTCGGAAGATAGTAGCCATTGGTGGTGACTAAATGTTTACTCGCTAGATATATTCGGTAAATGTATGTTTTCTTGCAACATAAGTAATCTAGCATTACTT
>NW_006238915.1:110013-116238 GCF_000375325.1 Capsella rubella | reverse complement strand
TGCAACAGAGAACCTATAATGCTATGCATGGATCTACGACTCCGTCAAGGCCTTTCGCGAATCCATGATATCCCCCAAAACAATTCCCTACACTCCTACACACGAAGTCACTACAAGAAAACAGTCATTTAACGACTACAGTTTTAGTCACCAAATAGTCGTTAAAGCATGTATTACGACTAATTTACGACTAAATTTGTAGTTGTAATTTGGCAGTCGCTAAATCATGTAGTCGTAACATTAGTCGCTAATTAACGACTAAATTTACAACTATAGTGCATAAGAGTGATTTAGTCGTAACATTGTCGTTAGTTAGTCATACATATACATGACTAATAAGCGACTAATTTACGATTAACTAACCCACATAAATGGTCATCCTTCTTTTAGTCAGTGCTTAGTCGTGAGATGTTAGTGACTATTTAACGACTATATTAAGGGACTAAACAGCGACTAATGCCGTGGTTACATGGTGACTAATCACACGACTATTTGGTGACTAAAAGTATATACAAAAAGCAGTTTATTTCGGAAATTGATTCAAATAGACCAGAAACCCAAAACCAAAACCAAAACAAAAAACCAGTACATAAAGATTAAACATTCAAGTATCTTACACACAGTCTAAAGGTTAAAGAAAAACAAACATACACATAATTCTGAAAGTGACATTGAGTTTATGAGAAGAGAAACTTATGAAGCAGGTGGAGATGGATTTGAGGTTGGATTCAGTTGAGGAAGAGATGTTGCGAGAGTTTTGGTTGCTGGCGCTTTATCTAAATTACTAGCGAGGAAAGAAAGGGACTCCGTATCCTTTCCTCGTAGATACTTTTCTAACATGGTCATGGGTTCGAGCTTGTCCAGGGGTTCAGCCACAGCTCGGGCTTGCTCAGCTACAGGTTTGGCTTGCTCAGCCATAGCTCGGGCTGCCTCAGCATCATGCCTCTCAGCATTTGCAGCCTGCTTTTCTATCATGCGTAGAGCTTCCTTCAACTGTTCTTGCAGAGACAGAAAGGAAGAACAATCACCTGGTTGCTTCAGCTTGCCATTGATCAGAATAGTGTCCTTAAGGCTTCCAATTCCATAAGGTATTCCTCGTGAATCTCTGTCAGTGGACTGCAAAGTGAGATAAAACAAGAGTTTTGACCATGACACATTCAAACAATTATCTATAAATGTGTATCATCAAAATAAACTTAGTCATAAGAGAACTTAAACCTCAAGGAAGATTGCTGTATATTCTTCTGTTGTGAGCTCTCGTGGTCGTGAAGCTCCATCAGAAACAGCAGAAGGTGATGCCTCCAGCTCAGACAATCTATCTTGCACATTGTTCTCATATATTTGTACAATATTCTCTGACAGAGAATATTACCGCGAATTGGAGAAAATATCTCCCTTGTCTGTCCCGAGGCACCCATTTCCAGCTATAGTACGGACCATCAAACTTGTTTGTAAACACTTCTCTAATACTCCTCACAAGTTTTGATCATTTATCACGTTTGCCAAACCTCCATACACATGAAACATACAACAAGTAAACATTTTACAATAGTCAGACACACTTAAACACAAACATGTATCTAATTCAAACTCAACATCAGCCTAAAAGTAGTCAAAGAAAGAGCCCTTTAAACGTTGCAAGCAAGACGGTCATTAAACAATCAACAGAATCACCAAATCCTAATCAGTACATCAAACTAGAAGAGGCAAATCCATGACATTGCAATACACAATTCAGACACTATGTGTAACACCATGACCCCAATAACACCATGACATAACAATAAACAATTCAGACTCTATGTGTAAATACACAATAACACCATGACATTACAATACACAATTCAGACTCTATGTGTAAATACTCTATGATACACAAGTCACTACTATTAGACACATAATTCATACTCTATGTGTAAATATTCTATGTGTAATACACAATTCACTACTATTAGACACACAATTCAGACACTCTGTGTAATACACAATAACACCATGACATTACAATTCAGGCTCACTATTAGACACATAATTCAGACACACAACATTTTCAGGTTAAGAGAACATACCATATCGTGTTTGGGAAGGCTTCAGGATGGAGGACCGTGGTGAACTTCTCCCTGCCTGGCACCATCAGCAGGGCATTAAGAGCCCTCAATGTGTCCTCTTGTAGTTCCGGCAACACGGAAGGTCCTTGTTGGAAGTTGTTGCCTTGAGACGATGGAAGACTGTGACCGACAGAGGCTTGAAATGGAGAAGTCGGAGACTCGGGCTCAGAAGTAGCTTGATTATGAGGTATGTTATGAACCTCTTCTGAACGAGGTTGCTCTACTTGACGTTGTGGGGTAAAGGTGCTCTAGAAAAGCCTTTGAGGCGGGGGATAGTCCCGGAAATGAGACATCTGGCATGTGCAACGGAGGAGGAACTTGGACCGGCGCCGGTGTGAAGTTGTACTGATTCGGCAGATTGTTAGGTCGTACACTATGGTTGGAACCTCCCATTCTCTGCGAAACAGTAGGAGCGTTTCGTCTCTTTCTTCCTTTCCCACGATTAGGCATGGCTCGACTGAGATCTAAACAAAGAGAGAAAGATAGAGATATCAGAACTCGAAGAGTAGAAACCGAGAGAGAGGAGATGAGTAATCGAAGAAAAAGTGTGGTTCTAGGGTTTTATGCGACAAAGGGTAAGAACAACCGAAGAAAATAACAACAAAGAGAGAATTTTTGCGATTGAAAGCGAGAGAGAGAAGATGAGGGATCGAAGAACCTGAAATTGAAAGCAAGAGATATAGAGACTTACCAAGAAATCGAAGCGACAATTTGCTATTGAAAGCAAGAGAGCAAGATGAAACAAAGAGACAGAGAGAGAGAGAGAGAGAGAAAGAGAGAGAGAGAGAGTGAGCAAGAGATAGAGAATCCGAGAAGAATAATGAGAATCTCAGTGAAGAAGACTGATAATCCGAGAAGAAGAAGAAGAAGGGTTCGGTTCGTTCACAAAAAAAAAAAGAACAAGGGTTTTGTTTTAGCGGCTAAGGGGAAGAACACGGGTTTGTCAAAGGTATTTGTCGGGAAAACGGGTTTGGGCCTATTATTTGGTCCAACATTTCATACCATAGTCGCTAAATAGTTGCCTATTAGTCACTTAGAATAAATATAAAAGTTATTCATAATTGAAATATAAACATAATATAAAAACTTAACATATACACATAATTTAAAATTTTCAAATACATAACACATAATTAAACATATTTTAAATAAAGTTTTCACATATGTTAGAGATTAATTAGTTTGAGTGGGAGATTTAAATTACAATATCTACATAGATCATAAAGTTAATTAATTATAAAATTATATAGAAGAAAGAATAGATTTTGCTCATTATCTTTTAACTATAAAAGGTCTAAATTTCATTAGGAGATTTATCGATTATCGATATATAAACTTGATACGGTGATGAGATTTATTTTATTTGTTAATAAAACAGAATATAAATTAAACGTTAAAAATTATTCTAACAACAAAAAAATCAGAAATGCAATATACATATCTTCAGAAATGCTCTCTTAATTCATTGGCCTTGATACATATTATTCGGTCCACATAACTACCCCCAAACGCAAAATTAGTCATAACTAGCTTATTTCAGTCGCAAAATAGTCGCTTGTTTAGCGACTACAACAGTTGGTCGTACAGTTAGTCGCTAAATGTGCGACTATTTTCAATTTAGTCGCTGAATAGTCGTTGTCTACCGAGTACATTTACGTCTTTTACTTTTAGTCGCTACGTTACAACTAATATACAACTATATTTCATTAGTCGTATGACAGACGTTAACATATCGGAAGATAGTTACCACTGGTGGCGACTAAATGTTTAGTCGCTAGATATAGTCGGTAAATGCATGTTTTCTTGCAACATAAGTAATCTAGCATTACTTAGTGAGCCCGAATCTAAAATAATTCTACCGATTACCTACCCCACCACAATGTAAGGATTTTCATATCGAGAACGAACACATATGTAGCAATTTCCACACAATAAACACAATATACTAACAATTCATCGACTAAGACTCTAACAACACATACAACAGAGAATCTATAATGCTATGCATGCATCTACGACTCCGTCAAGGCCTTTCGCGAATCCATGATATCCCCCAAAATAATTCCCTACACTCCTATACACGAAGTCACTACAAGAAAACAATCATTTAACGACTACAGTTTTAGTCACCAAATAGTCGCTAAAACATGTATTACGACTAATTTACGACTAAATTTGTAGTTGTAATTTGGCAGTCGCTAAATCATGTAGTCGTAACATTAGTCGCTAATTAACGACTAAATTTATGACTATAGTGCCTAAGAATTATTTAGTCGTAAGTCGTAACATTGTCGTTAGTTAGTCATACATATACATGACTAATAAGCGACTAATTTACGATTAACTAACCCACATAAATGGTCATCCTTTTTTTAGTCAGTGCTTAGACGTGAGATGTTAGTGACTATTTGACAACAATATTAATCGACTAAACAGCGACTAACGTCGTGGTTACATGGTGACTAATCAGACGACTATTTGGTGACTAAAAGTATATACAAAAAGCAGTTTATTTCGGAAATTGATTCAAATATACCTGAAACCCAAAACCAAAACAAAAACAAAAAACCAATACATAAAGAAGAAAATGAAACCGAAATAAAATTGATTAAACATTTAAGTATCTTACACACAGTCTAAAGGTTAAAGAAAAACAAAGATACACATAATTCTGAAAGTGACATTGAGTTTATTAGAAGAGAAACTTATGAAGCAGGTGGAGATGGATTTGAAGTTGGATTCTGTTGAGGAAGAGATGTTGCAAGAGTTTCTGTTGCTGGCGCTTTAGCTAAATTATTTGCGAGGAAAGAAATGTACTCCTGATCCTTTCCTCGTAGATACTTCTCTAACATGGTCAAGGGTTCGAGCTTGTCCTGCTGCTCAGCCACAGCTCGGGCTTGCTCAGCTATAGCTTTGGCTTGCTCAGCCATAGCTCGGGCTGCCTCAGCTTCACGCGCAGCAGCTTCAGCGTCACGCCTCTCAGCATTTGCAGCCTGCTTTTCTATAATGCGTTGAGCGTTCTTCAACTGTTCTTGTAGACACAGAAAGGAAGAACAATCACCTGGTTGCTTCTGCTTGCCATTGACCAGAATAGTGTCCTTGAGGCTTCCAATTCTATAAGGTATTCCTCGTGAATCTCTGTCAGTGGACTGAAAAGTGAGATAAAACAAGTGATTAGTCCTATGACAGACGTTAACATATCGGAAGATAGTTGCCACTGGTGGCGACTAAATGTTTAGTCGCTAGATATAGTCGGTAAATGCATGTTTTCTTGCAAAATAAGTAATCTAGCATTACTTAGTGAGCCCGAATCTAAAATAATTCTACCGATTACCTACCCCACCACAATGTAAGGATTTTCATATCGAGAACGAACACATAAGTAGCAATTTCCACACAATAAACACAATATACTATCAATCCATCGACTAAGACTCTAACAACACATACAACAGAGAATCTATTATGCTATGCATGCATCTACGACTCCGTCAAGGCCTTTCGCGAATCCATGATATCCCCCAAAACAATTCCCTACACTCCTACACACGAAATCAGTACAAGAAAACATTCATTTAACGACTACACTTTTAGTCACCAAATAGTCGCTAAAGCATGTATTACGACTAATTTACGACTAAATTTGTAGTTGTAATTTGGCAGTCGCTAAATCATGTAGTCGTAACATTAGTCGCTAATTAACGACTAAATTTATGACTATAGTGCCTAAGAATTATTTAGTCGTAAGTCGTAACATTGTCGTTAGTTAGTCATACATATACATGACTAATAAGCGACTAATTTACGATTAACTAACCCACATAAATGGTCATCCTTCTTATAGTCAGTGCTTAGTCGTGAGATGTTAGTAACTATTTGACGACTATATTAAGCGACTAAACAGCGACTAACGTCGTGGTTACATGGTGACTAATCAGACGACTATTTGGTGACTAAAAGTATATACAAAAAGCAGTTTATTTCGGAAATTGATTCAAATAGACCAGAAACCGAAAACCAAAACCAAAACAAAAAACCAGTACATAAAGAAGAAAATGAAACCAAAATAAAATTGATTAAACATTCAAGTATCTTACACACAGTCTAAAGGTTAAAG
>NW_006238915.1:70803-109913 GCF_000375325.1 Capsella rubella | reverse complement strand
CATACATATAATTCTGAAAGTGACATTGAGTTTATGAGAAGAGAAACTTATGAAGCAGGTGGAGATGGATTTGAAGTTGCACTATGTTGAGGTAGAGATGTTGCGAGAGTTTGTGTTACTGGCGCTTTAGGTAAATTACTAGCGAGGAAAGTAAGGTACTCCGGATCCTTTCCTCGTAGATACTTCTCTAACATGGTCAAGGGTTCGATCTTGTCTTGCTGCTCAGCCACAGCTCGGGCTTGCTCAGCTACAGCTTTGGCTTTCTCAGCCATAGCTCGGGCTGCCTCAGCTTCACGCGCAGCAGCCTCAAGTTCATGCCTCTCAGCATTTGCAGCCTACTTTTCTATCATGCGTTCAGCTTTCTTCAATTGTTCTTGCAGAGACATAAAGGAAGAACAATCACATGGTTGGTTCTGCTTGCCATTGACCAGAATAGTGTTCTTGAGGCTTCCAATTCCATAAGGTATTCCTCGGGAATCTCTGTCAGTGGACTGCAAAGTGAGATAAAACAAGAGATTAGTCGTATGACAGACGTTAACATGTCGGAAGATAGTTGCCATTGGTGGCGACTAAATGTTTAGTCACTAGATATAGTCGGTAAATGCATGTTTTCTTGCAACATAAGTAATCTAGCATTACTTAGTGAGCCCGAAAGTATAATAATTGTACCGAGTACCTACCCCACAACAATGTAAGGATTTTCATATCGAGAACGAACACATAAGTAACAATTTCCACACAATAAACACAATATACTAACAATCCATCGACAAAGACTCTAACAACACATACAACAGAGAATCTATTATGCTATGCATGCATCTACGACTCCGTCAAGGCCTTTCGCGAATCCATGATATCCCAGAAAACAATTCCCTACACTTCTACACACGAAGTCACTACAAGAAAACAGTCATTTAGCGACTACAGTTTTAGTCACCAAATAGTGTCTAAAGCATGTATTACGACTAATTTACGACTAAATTTGTAGTTGTAATTTGGCAGTCGCTAAATCATGTAGTCGTAACATTAGTCGCTAATTAACGACTAACTTTACGAGTAAAGTGCCTAAGAATGATTTAGTCGTAACATTGTCGTTAGTTAGTCATACATATACATGACTAATAAGAGACTAATTTACGATTAACTAACCCACATAAATGGTCATCATCCTTCTTTTAGTCAGTGCTTAGTCGTGAGATGTTAGTGACTATTTGACGACTATATTAAGCGACTAAACAGCGACTAACGTCGTGGTTACATGGTGACTAATCAGACGACTATTTGGTGACTAAAAGTATATACAAAAAGCAGTTTATTTCGGAAATTGATTAAAATAGACTAGAAACCCAAAACCAAAACGAAAACAAAAAACCAGTACATAAAGAAGAAAATGAAACCGAAATAAAATTGATTAAACATTCAAGTATCTTACACACAGTCTAAAGGTTAAAGAAAAACAAACATACACATAATTCTGAAAGTGACATTGAGTTTATGAGAAGAGAAACTTATGAAGCAGGTGGAGATGGATTTGAAGTTGCATTCTGTTGAGGAAGAGATGTTGCGAGAGTTTCGGTTGCTGGCGGTTTAGCGAAATTACTAGCGAGGAAAGAAAGGTACTCCGGATCCTTTCCTCGTACATACTTCTCTAACATGGTCAAGGGTTCGAGCTTGTCCTGTTGCTCAGCCACAGCTCGGGCTTGCTCAGCTACAGCTTTGGCTTGCTCAGCCATAGCTCGGGCTGCCTCAGCTTCACGCGCAGCAACCTCAGCTTCACGCCTCTCAGCATTTGCAGCCTACTTTTCTATCAGGCATTGGGCTTTCTTCAACTGTTCTTGCAGAGACAGAAAGGAAGAACAATCACATTGTTGCTTCTGCTTGCCATTGAACAGAATAGTGTCCTTGAGGTTTCCAATTCCATAAGGTATTCCTCGTGAATCTCTGTCAGTGGACTGCAAAGTGAGATAAAACAAGAGATTAGTCGTATGACAGACGTTAACATGTCGGAAGATAGTTGCCATTGGTGGCGACTAAATGTTTAGTCACTAGATATAGTCGGTAAATGCATGTTTTCTTGCAACATAAGTAATCTAGCATTACTTTGTGAGCCCAAAACTAAAATAATTCTACCGATTACTTACCCCACCACAATGTAAGGATTTTCATATCGAGAACGAACACATAAGTAACAATTTCCACACAATAAACACAATAAACACAATATACTAACAATTCATCGACAAAGACTCTAACAACACATACAACAGAGAATCTATTATGCTATGCATGCATCTACGACTCCGTCAAGGCCTTTCGCGAATCCATGATATCCCACAAAACAATTCCCTACACTCCTACACACGAAGTCACTACAAGAAAACAGTCATTTAACGACTACAGTTTTAGTCACCAAATAGTCGCTAAAGCATGTATTACGACTAATTTACAACTAAATTTGTAGTTGTAATTTGGCAGTCGCTAAATCATGTAGTCGTAACATTAGTCGCTAATTAACGACTAAATTTACGACTAAAGTGCCTAAGAATGATTTAGTCGTAACATTGTCGTTAGTTAGTCATACATATACATGACTAATAAGCGACTAATTTACGATTAAATAAACCACACAAATGGTCATCCTTCTTTTAGTCAGTGCTTAGTCGTGAGATTTTAGTGATTATTTGACGACTATATTAAGCGACTAAACAGCGACTAACGTCGTGGTTACATGGTGACTAATCAGACGAATATTTGGTGACTAAAAGTATATACAAAAAGCAGTTTATTTCGGAAATTGATTCAAATAGACCAGAAACCCAAAACCAAATCCAAAACAAAAAACCAGTACATAAAGAAGAAAATGAAACCGAAATAAAATTGATTAAACATTCAAGTATCTTACACACAGTATAACGGTTAAAGAAAAACAAACATACACATAATTCTGAAAGTGACATTGAGTTTATGAGAAGAGAAACTTATGAAGCAGGTGGAGATGGATTTGAAGTTGGATTCTGTTGAGGAAGAGATGTTGCGAGAGTTTCTGTTGCTGGCGCTTTAGCTAAATTACTAGCGAGGAAAGAAAGGGACTCCAGATCCTTTCCTCGTAGATACTTCTCTAACATGGTCATGGGTTCGAGCTTGTCCTGCTGCTCAGCCACATCTCGGGCTTGCTCAGCTACAGATTTGGCTTGCTCATCCATAGCTCGGGCTGCCTCAGCTTCACGTGCAGCAGCCTCAGCTTCACGCTTCTCAGCAATTGCAGCCTGCTTTTCTATCATGCGTTGAGCTTCCTTCAACTGTTCTTGCAGAGACAGAAAGGAAGAACAATCACCTGGTTAGACCATGACACATTCAAACAATTATCTATAAATGTGTATCATCAAAATAAACTTAGTCATAAGAGAACTTAAACCTCAAGGAAGATTGCTGTATATTCTTCTGTTGTGAGCTCTCGTGGTCGTGAAGCTCCATCAGAAACAGCAGAAGGTGATGCCTCCAGCTGAGACAATCTATCTTGCACATTCTTCTCATATGTTTGTACAATATTCTTTGACAGAAAATATTACCGCGAATTCGAGAAAACATCTCTCTTGTCTGTCCCGAGGCACACATTTCCAGCTATAGTACGGACCATCAAACTTGTTTGTAAACACTTCTCTAATACTCCTCACAAGTTTCGATCATTTATCACGTTTGCCAAACCTCCATACACATGAAACATACAACAAGTAAACATGTTACAATAGTCAGACACACTTAAACACAAACAAGTATCTAATTCAAACTCAACATCAGCCTAAAAGTAGTCAAAGAAAGAGCCCTTTAAACGTTGCAAGCAAGACGGTCATTAAACAATCAACAGAATCACCAAATCCTAATCAGTACATCCAACTATAAGAGGCAAACCCATGACATTGCAATACACAATTCAGACACTATGTCTAACACCATGACCTCAATAACTCCATGACATGACAATAAACAATTCAGACTCTATGTGTAAATACACAATAACACCATGACATTACAATACACAATTCAGACTCTATCTGTAAATACTCTATGTATAATACACAAGTCACTACTATTAGACACACAATTCAGACTCTATGTGTAAATACTCTATGTGTAATACACAGATCACTACTATTAGACACACAATTCAGACACTATGTGTAATACACAATAACACCATGACATTACAATTCAGACTCACTATTAGACACATAATTCAGACACACAACATTTTCAGGTTAAGAGAACATACCATGGCGTGTTTGGGAAGGCTTCAGAATGGAGGACCGTGGTGAACTTCTCCCTGCCTGGCACCATCAGCAGGGCATTAAGAGCCCTCAATGTGTCCTCTTGTAGTTCCGGCAACATGAAAGGTCCTTGTTGGAAGTTGTTGCCTTGATTGTACTGACTCGGCAGATTGTTAGGTCGTACACTAGGGTTGGAACCTCCCATTCTCTGCGAAACAGTAGGAGCGTTTCATCTCTTTCTTCCTTTCCCACGATTAGGCATGGCTCGACTGAGATCTAAACAAAGAGAGAAAGATAGAGATATCAGAACTCGAAGAGTAGAAACCGAGAGAGAGGAGATGAGTAATCGAAGAAAAAGTGTGGTTCTAGGGTTTTATGCGACAAAGGGGAAGAACAACCAAACAATCGAGAGAATTTTTGCGATTGAAAGTGAGAGAGAGAAGATGAGGAATCGAAGAACCTGAAATTGAAAGCAAGAGATAGAGAGACTTACCAAGAAATCGAAGCGACAATTTGCTATTGAAAGCAAGAGAGCAAGATGAAACAAAGAGACAGAGAGAGAGAGAGAGCAAGAGATAGAGAATACGAGAAGAATAATGAGAATCTCAGTGAAGAAGACTGAGAATCCGAGAAGAAGACTGAGAATCCGAGAAGAAGAAGAAGAAGGGTTCGGTTCGTTCACAAAAAAAAAAAAAGAACAACGGTTTTGTTTTAGCGGCTAAGGGGAAGAACAAGGGTTTGTCAAAGATATTTGTCGGGAAAACGGGTTTGGGCCTATTATTTGGCCCAACATTTCATACAATAGTCGCTAAATAGTTACCTATTAGTCACTTAGAATAAATCTAAAAAGTTATTCATAATTGAAATATAAACATAATATAAAAACTTAACATATACACATAATTTAGAATTTTCAAATACATAACATATAAATAAACATATTTTAAATAAAGTTTTCACATATGTTAGAGATTAATTAGTTTGAGTAGGAGATTTAAATTACAATATCTACATAGATCATAAAGTTAATTAATATAAAATTATATAGAAGAAAGAATAGATTTTGCTCATTATCTTTTAACTATAAAAGGTCTAATTTTCATTAGGAGATTTATCGATTATCGATATATAAACTTGATACGGTGATGAGATTTATTTTATTTGTTAATAAAACAGAATATAAATTAAACGTTAAAAATTATTCTAACAACAAAAAAATCAGAAATGCAATATACATATTTTCAGAAATACTCTCTTAATTCATTGTCCTTGATACATATTATTCGGTCCATATAACTACCCCCAAACGCAAAATTAGTCATAACTATCTTATTTCAGTCGCAAAATAGTCGCTTGTTTAGCGACTACAACAGTTGGTCGTACAGTTAGTCGTTAAATGTGCGACTATTTTCAATTTAGTCGCTGAATAGTCGTTGTCTACCGACTACATTTATGTCTTTTACTTTTAGTCGCTACGTTACAACTAATATACGACTATATTTGATTAGTCGTTTGACAGACGTTAACATGTCGGAAGATAGTCGCCATTGGTGGCGACTAAATGTTTAGTCGCTAGATATAGTCGGTAAATGCATGTTTTCTAGTCTATAGAAGATCTGTCATTCCTTCACTCTACACCGTCATGTTTCTTCTCGGTCTGCTGCGACCCAGCCCGAGCCTCGTATATAATCACGTTATCTAACGTATCATATTCGACGGGGATAACATGATCCGTCTGGTGCTAGCTCCAACTAACACATCCACATTATTCCTACTTTCATGCATTATGACACAATGCAAACTACTACAATGCAAGCTACAACATTGCATCCAAGATTCAAGCTTCATGACAACACAAGCTAATGCTTCCAAGTACAAGCTATTTAATAAACTATCCAATATAAACCATCCAAGTCATAATATATCCAAAGTCCAAACTTCACAATCAATGCAACTAATCTATTATATAAGCAAGCTATCTAACAATACAAGATATCCAATGTTTAAGCATCATACAACAATACAAGCCATCGAACCATAAACTATTCTAACTCCTCCAAGGTCTAATTACTAAAGCAAATACTCAACAAACAAGCTAACTCATTACTCAAGAAACAAGAGAACTAACCCAAGCAATAATGTCTAAGTAGTACTATCTTTTATGCTAATTATAACTTAAGAATTACTCAACCTATTTAATTAACTTATCCTTAAAACTAACTAAGTAATTAATAATAAACCTCTAATAAATTAAGACTAAGTAAACAAAATAAGAATTAAACACGTGACCGGGAACTCACCTAAATCCTCCTAAGGGTTTTTTCCTCTCCGAGAGATTCTCCGGCAAACTAAGAAGTTTCCTCTTCTTTTTCGGGTCTGGGTAAGAAATGAGGACAAGGCGGGGGGGGGGGTTAATATAAGGGTAGCAAGTCGGTTGGGGTAAGCAGGAAGTGGTCGTTGGTCGCTTGGTGTTGTGACACATCGTCAGACTCTAAAACAGCTCTGGACGGCGACACCTAGCGAACGGATAAGAACGAAGGGTTGTGGATAACTATCGCCTAGAATGGATAAGGATGAACTCCTTAACGGATAATCTTTGCCTAGCAAGTCGGTTGGGGTAAGTAGGAGGTTGTCTCTGGCCGATATTTCATCCTGACCGTCAGTGCACGCGAGTATCAAAACGGCCGTTACAAGCCATCGATCATCGGCCGACGGTTGACCCTCCTTCCCGTCCGATGGCAGCTTGGAGAAACAAAATTATCGAATACTTTATCTTGCAATTCATCGAGGATAATCCGCACTGGCAATGCATCCTTTGGCCAGCTTCCGAGAGCTTAGGCTGTCCAACGTCCGATTTTTGTATCCTATCGAACATCCTCCACCAAACCTACTTTTCCCTCGATAATTTCAATCTTTCCCTCAACCAAACTATAAGTTTTAGTCTAAAACTAACTTAGGAACATTACCTAAAGGTTTCTTGGCCAATAGAATGGTTATTATCGATAGCCTTGCCTTGATACCATGTTCCGTCTCGGCCATCACTTGTACTTTCTTATTCCCTCGCTTAAGCCTCCTACACGACCAAGCCAAGATTGCATTTCCTTTACGGATTCTAGGTACATCCTCGACCAAACCTACTTTCCCTCGATAATTTCAATCTTTCCCTCAACCAAACTATAAGTTTTAGTCTAAAACTAACTTAGGAACATTACCTAAAGGTTTCTTGGCCAATAGAATGGTTATTATCGATAGCCTTGCCTTGATACCATGTTCCGTCTCGGCCATCACTTGTACTTTCTTATTCCCTCGCTTAAGCCTCCTAAACGATCAAGCCAAGATTGCATTTCCTTTACAGATTCTAAGTATTTTTCCGGCTGGTCGCATTGCACGCCCACACGTCCGTGTACTAGCCCCGATGAGGGATATTACGGTAACCGCTGCGTTTGTAACACCCGTGAACCGCATTTGGGATTTTTGTATGGGTATTGTAACCACTCCAAACCATAAGTTTCCAGGTCGTTCGGTTTGATTTCTGATTCTTAATTTGTACGATTTGATTTTGGCAAACCATAGAACTCGTTTTAGTATTGGTAGCCACTTTTTGGTATTTGTACAATTTTGGTATGAGAGAAAGAAGAGAGAGAGAGTTCCTAAGAGGTTTATGAAGGATTCGAGGGAGTTATTGCGCATGTTCTTGAGAGTTCTTTCCTTTGAAGTGGTGATATGACACTGTTCTCGAGTGCGAATGTTTTTGTGGGCTTGTTCTTGTTGTCATATGTTAGAATCTTTTTTCTTTAGGGTGAGTGCATGACTGTGGTCTATCTAAGTGATTAGATCTCTATATTGTGTGTCTCTATGATTCTGTGATTGATTCCCTTCCTTGTATGGGTGTTTTCGTGATGTTGGTGGCCTTGAGTGGCTCCTTTAGAGGTCTGGTTATGCTACGTGCAGCTGAAGAAGAGGATAAGAGAAGGGAGGATTGGAGATGGTGATGCTTGATAAGTCTGTATTTCATAACTTTTTTAGCATGCTTTCATCATCTTTTCAGCATCATTCACTTGTTGGTTCGCATCATATTGATCATTGTTTGCATATTTTGCATACTTAGGTAGGTTTTGTGCATGTCATGCATATCTTGCATACATTCGCATATTGGAGTGTTTCAGGTACTAAGCAGACATGCAGCAGAAAGCAGAGGAACAAGTATCACTCGACAGGCACACGATCGAGTAGGATGATTGAGTGAGCAGCAGACGTATACGATCGAGTAGCAGATCGAGCAGAAGGGACGCGAAGCAGAACCACCTGTCACTCGATGCACACACACGAGTGACATGATCGAGCAAAGCAAACAAGTAGTTGATGATTTTACAGATCGCTCGACACATTCACTCGAGATACACGGTCAAGTATGAAATGATGTAGAAAAGAAATTAAGTGTTACTCGACACGCTCACTCGACCGACAGGGCCATTACAACTTTTAAACCGCTTTTACGTTGTCGTTTCATGTTTTAAGGTTTTCCCAAACATTGTTATAAATAGGTCTCATTTGGATTGCCCAAGGGATCGAGTTATTTTTATTAGGTTTTTGTTGTTAGCCACCAAACAATCCTGAGAATTGTAATCATGATTTCTTTTGAGTTATTGATATTTTACAATCAGTTCTTGAATCATTGTTGTTACTCTTCCTGTCATCTTTATTATTATGCATGTTTTGAACGATTCGTATTTCATGATGTTTAACATGATTTTTGCGTCCGAGTAGTGTTAGGGTTCTTGAGGATGGGATAGATTATGTGGAGGATGTTAGTTTGCTAGAGTGTTTATGTTAGATTCGTTTTGTTTTCCTTCTGGATTAGAGTTTTATTAGCTAGTTCTTCTCTTATCAATTGGAACTGGGTCATAGACATTTCATACCCGAAAGGTATATGATGAAATGTCTGAACCAACTAGTGCCAGAGATTTACATGCTTAGCCCAAGAGATTGGTTGTGTAAGATGTTTATTGACATTAAATGAGCTGTTCCTTTATGCCTGTTTACTACATGTTTCATCAATGAGAATTGAGATTAGGAAGTGTTGTAAACTTGATAGTTTCTGCCAAAAGATTGGATTGACTAGTATTAGAAGTTCATTGTCTAGGGATTAGTATGTTTGCAGTTTGATAAACACTCGAAGTAGATTAGCATACTCCACCTACATCAATAACCTCATCCTCAGGATCTTTTATCCATTTGTGCTTTCTGTTTAATTCTCTTGTTATTTACTTGTTCTGCTTTATTTTCTTACTAGTATCAATAATCGTTACGTTTTAGCTTATGCATGGTAGTATATGTTTTACAGCCTTACATTTATCGCATGTTTAACATGTTCGCTTAGGATCACTGAAAACGTAAAATCATTTATGCTTGCTTGACTTAATCATCTCTGATATATCTTAATTGCTAGCATCACACCTGATTGGATTGATACCTATTGTACTGCAATGACATGATAGTACTCTTGGGTAATTGATAGAAAATCCTAGGATCAATTTGGCGCCGCTACCATTTGGGTGTTTGTTTGTTACATTTGAGATTTCAGACTTGCTAAGATCTAGTTTTTACTCAACATTCATTACAGTTACTCACTCTGTTCCTTCTGTTTGTCTATTGATTCAGGTACAACTCTTTGCTCAACTGCTCATACTCGACTGACACACTCAACCGTCTCGCGAGCTAAGCTGATTTGAGTTGTATGCACACACGGTCGCAAGGCATAGAGAACTTGTTCCAGCCCTCCGACCATATTGATCGCTTGGTTCCTGCATCAAGACAGCAACGCAACAGAGTTACACAATACCAAGTGGAGATGGAAAACATTCAACCACCACCTCCACCACGGGCACCTACACGGATTGGAGCTGGTGATGCTCCACACAACCATACCCATCGTCAGGGTATAGTGCCTCCAGCCGTGCAGGACAACAACTTTGAGATCAAGAGTGGTCTGATCTCCATGGTCCAGCAGAATAAATTTCATGGTCTCCCTATGAAAGACCCCCTGGATCACCTCGATGAGTTTGATCGTCTCTGCAGTCTCACCTTGATCAATGGGGTCAGTGAGGATGGTTTTAAGCTCCGACTCTTCCCATTCTCTCTAGGTGACAAAGCGCATCAATGGGAGAAAACTCTAACTCATGGATCTATCACCTCCTGGGAACAATGCAAGCAGTCATTTCTTACCAAGTATAAAGGACTGCTCGACACACTCGAAGTAACTGAACTAACAAAAGCTTTGGTAGATGCTCATGCAAAGATTCCGTCTTACAATAAAATCCTGAAAGAGGTCCTATTGGGGAGGATTCAAGAGAAGAAGGAAATAACTAAAGATGCTGAGAAGAAAGCTGAGGAAGATGAGAGGGTAAAATCACTTAACCATGAGTGTTGTGCCATTGTCCATAAAGAGGTTATCCCAAAGAAGCTAGAAGATCCTGGTTCATTTACTTTGCCTTGCACAATAGGTCCACTATCTTTCAGTAGGTCTCTCTGTGACCTAGGAGCGTCAGTTAGTCTCATGCCTCTCTCTGTGGCTAGAAGGTTAGGTTTTACACAATACAAAACGTGCAACATATCCCTTATCTTTGCAGACAGAACGGTTAGGGCTCCATATGGCTTGTTGGAAGATCTCCCAGTAAAGATTGGTGAAGTAGAAGCACCAACTGACTTCATTGTTTTGGAGATTGATGATCAGCCTCAAGATCCACTCATCCTAGGAAGACCATTCTTAGCTACAGCAGGAGCAATCATTGATGTCGGGAAAGGGATGATTGATCTTAATCTGGGTAAAAACTTCAAGATGAAGTTTGATATCAAGGACGTCTTGAGTATGCCAATAGTTGATGGGCACACTTTCTCCACTGAAGTTGAGTCAACTAAGCAAATACTTAAGCAAGGTGTCAAAGAATCTACGGATCCCTCATCGGATGGTTGTTTAGAACTTCGAATTATCAATGTTTAGAAACATTCAGTGAAAAGGTTAACAGCTATGGTCAAGGAAATGGGTGGGCAAATCAAGAAACTTAAAAGAAAAATCAATGGTCCTTGTCCAAGGAGACAAAGTGTGAATGTAAAGATGAGCAGCAGATCCTGTGATATTGACCTAGAAAAAAGAGGAGGAATGAATCCTCTGAGAATAGAGGGTGCTTCAACACCTCTCTATGAGCCTCCTTAAGCCTAAAAGGCATAAACAGTTAAGCTTAGTGACTTTAAACAAGCTCACTAGGAAGGAAGTCCCAAAGGTATCCCTGTAAAT
Organism: Capsella rubella; assembly: GCF_000375325.1. NCBI lineage: Eukaryota > Viridiplantae > Streptophyta > Magnoliopsida > Brassicales > Brassicaceae > Capsella > Capsella rubella. Next base: position 98,351 of record NW_006238915.1, on the reverse strand, counting down.
ACTGCTTAGGATTTCTTGTTATTTTGATTTTTGTTTTTGGTTTTATATTGGTCAGAACGTCAAACATGTTCATATATGTTCGTCCACGAGTGATGTACTAGCATGCAATAGAACTCCTTCTCGATCAAGAGATTCCGCTTATGACTATAGGGCACAATGTTTCTTTCTCTCCTCCAAGACAATCTTCCCATGATCTTAGGGACAGCAAGAAGAAAGAGAAAAGGAAAAAGAAGAATGCAGCAAGGCGGAAAGCAAAGGCGAGCATCACATTGAGGATTTGACTATGGATCCAGACAAGCATCTCATTGAAGACCGGACTGTTGATCCAGGAGGGTATTATTTTGAAGATCCTAGGGATCCGGTTGAACATCATGTTGAGGATCCGGTCGAGCAGAACGTTGAGAAACTAGTAAAGCCTCCTCCTGTGCAGCCTGCACCAGGTGCTTATACAAGCGAGTCCATGACTCAATACCTATACTGCTATTTTCAGTAAGGTACCACTCCAAATCTTCATTTGTATATACTATTGCATTTTCATACTTTTGTTTGTTTGATTCTCAAACCAACTCTCAAATTTTTATTACACAAGGGACTGTGTAATTTAAGTTTGGGGGCGGGTTTGGGATGACATTTGATGTTGTGTTCTCTTTTCTTATTTCGAATTTTTAGCATATAATTTGCATTCATATATGTGCATTGAAAACCCCTAAAAATTTGAAAAATTTTCAGAAAAAAATCTTTAAAAACAGAGTGATCATGTAGCATGCAATTGCATACTAGGATCGAGTCTAGATTGTTTCATGTAGGACTGTTGCATTAGCATAGGGGGCGATGATGATTTACACCTTGTTAAGTTGCTATGATTCACTAGTTGAGATCAATGCCCTGGGTTTTTGCTCTTTGATGCATGATGATTGAACTTGAAGTAAGTCTGAAACAAAATTGGAATTTATGAAGAGCTTTCTTGAACTTGGTTGAAGCATGTTGTGATATGATCTCATTCCTTACCTTATAAGAACTTAATCTTGACTTGCAAATATCTGGTTGTGTTTTGCTTGCATGCTTATGGTCACCATATACGTATTTGGATCATCTTCCTCCTTTCACCACTCTTGTTGATCCAAGTAGCTGATCTTTCTTTTGATCAGTTTGCCATACCCACAACCTATCCTTTTCTTTCAAGCCAATTGATAATTTTTGACTGGTAGGTTTTTTACCGGATTATGCATGGGGAGAACGTGTTAGGTATGAGCCGACAGGATTAAAATCTTGAGTAGTTCTGATTTTCACTTTCAAATCAGATAGGACTAGGTCTGGATTCTTACTTGGGTTTGGGATTGGAATGATTGTGGAAAGCAAGAAGAGAAACAGAAAAAGTTGTGTCCTTAGAAGGAGAATGTTTTTCTAGAAGTTTATACTCTAGTGATTGATTTTTGTGAGGATAGCATGATATACAGAGAATGGTTCTAGGATGTAAAGAAAGAGAAAAAGTTTTGATGTTTTATAACGTAAGAAGAAAACAGAACCATAGTAAGGAAGAAACCCCCTATCCATTAGTATTGATAAGAAACTTCTCCTAAGGCAAAAAGAAAAAAATGGGATTGATGTTGAAGGGTAGACATAGGGATCATTCGGGTTTAGATGATTAGGAGTAAGCACTTGGGAACCATTGGGTAGTTAAGGTTTTATTCCTGTATGCATTTGTTGGTCCTTACCTTTAGCATTCTCCCTAAAGCTCAATCCATTCACTTAGAGATCCTTGTCCTGAAATTCTTTAAACCCTCTTGATTCTCAAAACCTTTTTCTGCCTAGCCACGTGAGTTTGTTAAGCCTTGCACAACCAGATTCATATTCTTGAGTAATGAATGTTGAAAGTAATGAATGATTTGAATGCATGTGTAAATCAAGGGATAGAATCAGTTTCGGATTTGATGAGTTTGTCTAAAGTCTTTAAGTAAAGTTCTTTCAGCATGCATCAAAGACTTAGCAACCATGACATTGATTTTAACTGCTCTATCTTGCAAGTTACAGGTTCTGAGACCCTATTTTCAAACCTCTCTTCCACTTTGTTTCTTTTTGCTTTGCTTGAGGGCAAGCAAATACTAAGTTTGTGGGAGTTGATAAGTCTGTATTTCATCACTTTTTGAGCATGCATTCATCATCTTTTCAGCATCATTCACTTGTTGGTTCGCATCATATTGATCACTTTTTGCATGTTTTGCATACTTAGGTAGGTTTTGTGCATATCGTGCATACATTCGCATATTGGAGTGTTGCAGGTACTAAGCAGACATGCAGCACAAAGCAGAGGAACAAGTATCACTCGACAGGTACACGATCGAGTAGGATGATAGAGTGAGCAGCAGACGTATACGATCGAGTAGCAGATCGAGCAGATGGGACGCGAAGCAGAATCACTTGTCACTCGATGCACACACGCGAGTGACATGATCGAGCAAAGCAAAGAAGTAGCTGATGATTTCACATATCACTCGACACATTCACTCGAGATACACGGTCGAGTATGAAATAATGCAGAGAAGAAATTAAGTGTTACTCGACACGCTCACTCGACCGACAGGGCCATTACAATTTTTAAACCGCTTTTACGTTGTCGGTTTATGTTTTAAGGTTTTCCCAAACATTGTTATAAATAGGTCTCATTTGGATTGCCCAAGGGATCGAGTTATTTTTATTAGGTTTTTGTTGTTAGCCATCAAACGATCCTGATAATTGTAATCGTGATTTCTTTTGAGTTATTGATATTTTGCAATCAGTTCTTGAATCATTGTTGTTACTCTTCCTGTCATCTTTATTATTATGCATGTTTTGAACGATTCGTATTTCATGATGTTTAACATGATTTTTGCGTCCGAGTAGTGTTAGGGTTCTTGAGGATGGGATAGATTAGGTGGAGGATGTTAGTTTGCGAGAGTGTTTATGTTAGATTCGTTTTGTTTCCCTTCTGGATTAGAGTTTTATTAGCTAGTTCTTCTCTGATCAATTGGAACTATGTCATAGACATTTCATACCCGAAAGGTATATGATAAAATATCTGAACCAACTAGTGTCAGAGATTTACATGTTTAGCCCAAGAGATTGGTTGTCTAAGATGTTTATTGACATTAATGAGCTGTTTCTTTATGTCTGTTTACTACATGTTTCATCAATGAGAATTGAGATTAGGAAGTGTTGTAAACTTGATAGTTTCTGCCAAGAGATTGGATTGACTAGTATTAGAAGTTCATTGTCTAGGGATTAGTATGTTTGCAGTTTGATAAACACTCGAAGTAGATTAGCATACTCCACCTACATCAATAACATCATCCTCAGGATCTTCTATCCATTTGTGCTTTCTGTTTAATTCTCTTGTTATTTACTTGTTCTGCTCTATTTTCTTACCAGTATCAATAATCGTTACGTTTTAGCTTATGCATGGTAGTCTATGTTTTACAGCCTTACATTTATCGCATGTTTAACATGTTCGCTTAGGATCACTAAAAACGTAAAATTCTAGTATCAATGCTCCATGCAATTGCTAGCATCACACCTGATTGGATTGATACCTATTGTACTGCAATGACATGATAGTACTCTAGGGTAATTGATAGAAAATCCTAGTATCAATGCTCCACGCAACCATACCCATTACCCATCGTCCAGGTATAGTGCCCCCAGCTGTGCAGAACAACAACTTTGAGATCAAGAGTAGTCTGATCTCCATGGTCCAGGGCAACAAATTCCATAGCCTGCCTATGGAGGATCCCCTAGATCACCTTGACGAGTTTGATCGCCTATGCAGTCTCACAAAGATCAATGGTGTCAGTGACGATGGTTTTAAGCTCCGACTCTTTCCATTCTCTCTGGGTGAAAAAGCGCATCAATGGGAGAAAACTCTACCTCATGGATCTATCACCTCCTGGGAACAATGCAAGCAGTCATTTCTTGCCAAGTTTTTCTCAAACTCCAGAACTGCACGTCTGCGCAACAAGATTTCTGGGTTCACTCAGAAGAATGGTGAAACACTCTGTAAAGCCTGGGAGCGCTTCAAAAGTTATCAGTGTCAGTGCTCCCACCATGGCTTCAACAAAGAGTCACTCTTCAGTACTCTCTACCGGGGCGTTCTCCCAAAGATCAGGATGTTACTTGACACTTCCAGCAATGGCAACTTTCTGAACAAGGACGTCGACGATGGTTGGGAGCTTGTTGAGAACCTAGCCCAATCTGATGGCAACTACAATGAAGACTATGACAGAACCATCAGGGCAAGCACAGATCTTGATGAGAAATAGAAGAAGGAGATGAAAGCTATGAATGATAAGTTGGACAGACTCTTGATGAGCCAGCAAAGGAATGTCCATTTCGTCTCTAAAGAAGACCCTTTCCAGATTCCAGATAGGGAGGGAAAACATTCTAAGGAGATAAGCTATGTCCAGAATCAAGGTGGATACAACACAAGATACAACTCCTATAAGCAAAACCCCAATCTGTCTTATAGAAGCACCATTGTTGCAAATCCACAAGATGAAGTATATCCACCTCCACCACAGCAGCATGGGCAAAACAAGTCATTTGTGCCTTACAACCAAGGTTATGTGCCCAAACAACAATTTCAGCAAGGTTACCAAGCTCCAACTGGACCACCACCAGGATTCCAACCTCAACAAGCTCCGCTACCTCAGGCACAAGATCAAGACATGAAAAACATGCCGCAACAGCTATTATAAGGACAGACAAGTGGATCGATAGAGTATGCTAAGAAATTTGCATAGATGAATAATAAGATGGACTGCACATACAATGCTCTCAATCTCAAGATTGAAGCTTTGACCTCTAAAATGCTTCACCTGGAAAGCAAGAATACATCTATTTCTTCAGGCCAACTCTCAAGGAAAGCCATCCACAACCCCAAAGAGTTTGCAACAGCCCATGCCATCACCTTAAGAGAGTTACCTACTACAAAAGACTCTATGGATATCACTGAGGACAGTGAGGATCTAGATGGGGAGGATTTTGCTCCAAATGAAGATCCCACACAACAAATCAAAGTCGATCATGATCAACCAGCCGTGGTAAAATATGATGTTCCAAAGAGTAAGGAACCACGTTACATTTCTCCACCCTACACGCCTCCATTACCATTCCCTGAAAGATTCAAGAATAAAGTAATGGACAAGTATTGAGGGCTGTTCGACACACTCGAAGGGACTCAACTAACAAAAGATTTGGTAGATACTCATGCAAAGATTCCGTCTTACAATAAAATCCTGAAAGAGGGCCTATTGGGGAGGATTCAAGATAAGAAGGAAATAATTAAAGATGCTGAGGAGAAAGCTGAGGAAGATGAGAGAGTAAAATCACTTAACCATGAGTGTTGTGCCATTGTCCATAAAGAGGTTATCCCAAAGAAGCTAGAAGATCCTGGTTCATTTACTTTGCCTTGCACAATAGGTCCACTATCTTTCAGTAGGTCTCTCTGTGACCTAGGAGCGTCACTTAGTCTCATGCCTTTCTCTGTGACTAGAAGGTTAGGTTTTACACAATACAAATCGTGCAACCTATCCCTCATCTTGGCAGACAGAACGGTTAGGGTTCCATATGGCTTGTTGGAAGATCTCCCAATAAAGATTGGTGAAGTAGAAGTACCAACTGACTTCATTTTTTTGGAGATGGATGATGAGCCTCAACAAGCCATCGATACCAAGGGTTATCCTCGTGGATGTGGGTTTCATGTGGCTGCCGAGATGAGGGAAAGGTGCCAATCGATACCGACATGTTTCAGGTATCGGGTGGTGTCGACTAGCGTCAGGAGAGTGCCAATCGATACCATTTCACAGCAGGCGGCTGATGTATTTGTCTTGTTGCCTAGTACGGTTGTTATTGTTTGTGATTCTGTTTTCGCTTTTGTATAGTCTAGTAAATGGGAGGATTGCGTCACTAAATATTGTTGGTAATATGTACACATCTCTTTGTTGTTGTGCAGGTAAAAGCAAAATATAACTCGGGGATTATGGCAATGAGAAGGAGGATATTACAGGCATTCGTTAGTGTTATGAATGTTTTGTTAAGATGTTGGTTCCTGAAATAATTGATGTTAGACCATCCACAATGGGAGAGACCCATTGTGGGTTCTTTGCAAATTTTTTAATATAAATTTTAAAAAAATTGAGATGAACAGTTTGTGATAGGGTTTTTAAATTTATTATGTTACAATGGTAAGAACCTTTTTTAAAAAAAATTTAATTTAATTTTTTTAATAATTGCATTTTATTACTTCTTAAATAAATATGACTTTAAAAAAACATTACATTACGTAAAAGCAAATATGAAAACAAAAAGCATACAATAATTAAGCAATAGTATTATAAATCATTTATGCATAAATGAGACAAATATAGACTATTTAGTATTGATTCAATAAATTAACATAAATATATATTGGTTTGTATCATTTAAAAAAAATTGATACAAATCTATATATTTACATCAATAAACAATCGTTGTATTTACTATTTTTTATTAGTGTCACTAATAAAATGATACAAAATAAAAAATCAATTAAATAAAAGATACAAAATTAGTATCAATAATAAAATGATGCTAATACAAAATTAGTATCAATAATAAACAATCATCACATGATTATAAAACTCTTCTCTATGAACTCTTTCCAGTGATGAATGATGATCAAATAATGTGAAGATGTCAAAAAGTAGCAGTCACCATTCTACAAGAGCTTGTAGTAGCAGTCACGTCCTGAGAAGAGAGTTCGGTAGTTTCTTCCACATCTCAACCACAAACGCCTCACCCACTCTATCCACCTTCACACCTTCTTGTACTACCTCATCGTGTGCCTGCAGCACCGCAACAAAACAACCATTGAACTTCTTGAATTGATTGTGACTTAAACTTACACATAAAGACAATACAAAGTTGAAAATACTATAAGACAATACAAAGTTAGATATAAATACATATTTGAAGAATCTAGTGCAGTTGGTATACCAAATCCCCAATTCATAACGAGACACCCTAATTTGTGCTATAACCGGGTAGTGATGCAAATTGAGTTCAAACACTAAATTAAAGATCCCCAAATTTTCCGAAATCCTAATTCCCGAATCGACATGAGCCCTAATCGATTTCATCAAATTTATTCAATACAAACGATTAATTTATCAATTCATGACACTATTAAACCAATCTTATAAAAAAATTTACCAGTTTTGTTGATTCGATTCACTCACCCAAACACTTCGTTTGTACCAATCCGATGAACCGTTGAACCACGCGTCGAAGGTCTCGTCGATTCGCCAAAAAGAACACCATTCTCCGGCGTCAAAGCATCGCTTACAACGGATCGAACACAGTTTCGATTTTTTGTGTTTATCGACGAGAGAGAGAGAGAGAGAGAAAGAGAGAGAGAGAGAGAAAAAAAAAGAAGAGAGAAGAGTCACGAAACAAAAGAAAATTTTTTGGCTTTTCAGTTTTTTTATTTATTTATATATTTTACACAACCGCCACTCACATTCTGCCACGTCATCGCCTCTTCAACCACCAAAAGACTCTCAATAGAGAGGCGGTTCTCTCTAATTATGACATTAATTCATTTAATTTTTTGGCCAAAACATAGAGAACCTCCTATTAAATCCCCTGTTGTGTTTGCTCTTAAAACATTTGCTTAGGATGCTAGTTACTTAGTTATTGTTTTCATAATTTGTTGGAATATTAGTTTATCTTCTATTAGTTTACTCGGTAATTTGTTTGATTGCTGGTACGGATTTTTTGTTAGGTTAGTTAAACCAGTCAAACCCTCGGAATACGTCAGGAAGCCAATTAAGTTAAGCAGAAAGCAGAAATATTTCACTTAAGCCAAACGTAGAACTACTAATAAAATCTAATCAGCACACTTAAGTTTTCGTGACTTATTCATATGTGATGATGCAAAGATAGATTTTGTGAGTGTTTGCATATACGTTCCCACTAACTAATCCTACTTGCAATCATACCCAAGTGGAAATGCATTTCTGTATCACCTTTAATTGGTGGTAGACATTGTAAACTTATAATAATCATTACTTTATATTTATACAATAAATGTTTTTTCTTGTAAGCTAGATTTTGTTTAGTAGATTGGTTTAAACTCGACTACTTGAAGCTGACGAAAATTGACTAACATCGTAAACTTAAACTTTTGTCATTTCGTAATGATTTGGATATGAAATTTCTACTATGCTATTTGTCGTCGGCTTGTCTTTCATACCAAATTAAAAATGTTTCAAACATGCAAATAATATAAGTACATGGTTAGTATTTTTGAACATTTTAAACATGTAATTTCTACATCGTTACTAGTATGGGCAGTTTTGAGTCATATGACTTTTACAATTTTGGACACTATAGCCATTTTAACCATCACACATGTTACATATGATTAAACAATTTCATAAATATTTTAAACAAACTTATCACTATATACTAACACCAAAGAAGAATACACTAACTTTTGTTAATCGTCCCCATAGACGAATAAATAAATATATTTCCATTGGGTTTACTTGAAATTGGCTAGCAGCTCAGATAGTGAAATCTCTGCACGTATCCAGCCGACCAGAATAATTCTTGGGTTCACCCCTAGGGGTGAACCTATCTTATTCACCCCCTCTAAGCTAACCAATCAAAATTAGCCATGTCATCTAATTAAATAAATTAAAATAATTTATCTTATTAATTACAAACTTTAAATTCTAACCACTATATTATTAACATAAACTTAAATATAATTTAGTTTATTTATAAAATCTAAACCCTAAAGTACTAATTTATGAACCCAAACCAAAATATAAACTTGTTTAATTACAAAATCTAAACCCTAACCACTATTTTGTCAACCCAAACCAAAATATAATTTCGTTTCATTACAAAATCTAAACCCTAACCACTATTTTATCAACCCAAACCGAAATATAATTTTGTTTATTTAGAAAATATAAACCGTAACCACTATTTATAAACCCAAACCAAAAAATAAATTCATCTATTTATAAAATCTAAACCCTAACCATTATTTTATAAACCCAAACCAAATAAAATTTCCTAAATAAAAATTCTACAGAATTTGTTTCCTTAATTTGTTTTATTTTATGATTTTAATTTTGATTTATTTTTTAAATAAAAAATGACATGGCACATTATTATATTTTGATTGGTTAGCTTAGAGGGGGTGAATGAGATGGGTTCACTCCTAGGGGTGAACCCAAGAATTTTTCAGCCGACCACATTAAATATACGATCAAGTCCACATTGTCCTTTTCTTATTCCTGATTTCGTTTATTTATTTTTCCTCTACGTTCTAATGCAATAAAAAGTTACATTATATAATAGGGAGAATTACTTAGATATACCATAAAAATAAGTTTATTCCTTAAACAGCCACATTTTTTTTTATTTCTTAAATGTTTAGTGAGATTGGTGTAATTACAATAAACACGCTTGTTCTGTTTTCATTTAAAAATTGACACGTCAGTCTCGACATGCCACGTCATACATAAAATTGATACATCATTATTCTGTCTTTAATGATAAAAGAGGAAGAAACTGAACATTTTCATCACTATTCACAAACAAAAAAAAACAGTTTTTTCTCTCTCGAAGCCAACGAATAACCCTAACTCTCGCCGCTTTTCTTTCTCGTTTCTTCTGGCCGCTTATTCTATTATCAGTGTGTCTCTCTCTTTCTCGTCGTTATTGTTGTCGCATTTCTTCTCAACTTGGATGGAGACTTTTCGTTTTCCGACAAAAAACAGGGAAATACGAAACGTCGTTTACGGTTGAGTTATGACACATTGCGGGTGAGTTATGGTACATTACGGCTGAGTTATATTATTACTTATTGTAAGTTATGGCTGAGTTGTGGTTTTTTTTTAATTGTTCACGTACAGGAAAAAATATCTCTACCTCGGCGATTCCGGCGAAGAACCCTAATTCTCGCCGCTTCTTTCTCTCTCATCTCTTTTGTCCGCTTCGACTCATACCGACGAGTCTCTCTCTCTCTCTCTCTCTCGTCGTCATTGCAATCGCCTTTCGTTTCAACTTGGCTGGAGACTTTTTGTTTTCCGACGAAAAAACAAAAGGGAAATACGAAACGTCGTTTTCAACTTTTTGTCTAAGTTATGCCGCATTGTGGCTGAGTTATGCTACATTACAGCTGAGTTATGGTACATTACGGCTGACTTATGCTACATTACGGCTGAGTTATGATATACTTTCTCGAGATTACAAAAAAGTGTTTTTCGGGAAAGACCAACAATAATTACGTACACATATTCACACGCAGACGCATAATAAAGTCATAGAGTATTATGTTTTTAAAAAATTATTCAAAATAATTCAAAATTTGAATTCAAATTTTAAAAACAAAATATTCAAAATAATTTAAAGTTTTTTGTCTAAATATACAATAATACGTCACGGCTGAGTTATGCTACTTTGCGGCTGAGTTATGCTACGTTACGGATGAGTTGTGATATACATTCTCGAGATTACAAAAAGTGGTTTTTGGGAAAGATCAACAATAATTACGTACACATATTCACACGCATATGCATAATAAAGTCATAAAGTATTATGTTTAAGAAAATATATTCAAAATAATTCAAAATTTGAATTCAAATTTTCTAAACAAAATATTTCAAAGTTTTGTGTCTGAATATAGAATAATACGTCACAGCTGAGTTATTTACTTTTCAAGGTTGACTAATGACTATAACTTCAATTTAAAGGGACACTTGAATGTTAACATTAGCACTGGTTATAATAATGTAGAGATTAAATATATTATAATACAAATAACAAAAATAAATAACAGCTATTTTACATTCTATATTTGATCAACTGTGTAGGAATAGAACATAAGTATAGGGTTTGGGGTTTATCGTTTTGTTGGATAAGTTTTAAAAGGTACAAACCTGAGCGAATTTCATGATTTTTATGGAAAGTTAATAAAAGTGTTAACTACATATTATTAAAGTGTTTTTATTACATGAGTGCATCAAATATTCACATCTACCATATTTGAGGTTTGGCCGAGTTATACACACGACATGGTTGACTTATTGTAGAATAATTCGAGGTTTGGCCGAGTTATGCCAACGACATAGCTGACTTAACGTAAATAAATTTGTGGTTTGGCTGAGTTATGCCAGCGTCATGGTTGACTTACACAGACCATTTCGAGGTTTTGCTGAATTATTGTAACGATAACATGTAGCTCATTGTTACATGATGGCTCAACTCATTCAATCTGTAGTTATCGAGAACCAACTTCACAGGCTTTTCGTGTGTTCTTTCAACATCTATCTGCACAACTCTACACCCTCTATCGTCGGCTTTAAAATACATATTTGTGGTTTTTACCCAATTACCATAAACAACAATTACTAGAACCAGATCCATCAACGAAAATGAAGAACATAAATGAAGAACAGAAGTGAAAATGAAGTGAAGAACAGAAAATGAAGAACAGAGTGTACGAAAAAACACGAGCTAATGGGGGACCTTTCGTATTTCCCTCGTTTCTGCTGACTTATGCTGACGTGTAATTGTGCATTTGAAGTCGTAAGTCAGCCATCAAATAAATTTCAAACTCAGCCAAAACAAATCAGCCATCAACACAAATTAAATCAACCACAACATGAAAAATATTTAAGTAATTACTAAAATGTTTTTTAAGATGCCAAATTCAGCCGTAACGTCAATAAGTCAGCCGTAACGTAAAATAAGTCAGCCGTAACTGGAGGCTATATTAGCAATAAATCTTTTGTCTATAAGTCAGCCGTAACATGGTTGAGTTTTCCGTTAAGTCAGCCAATTACGACTGAGTTATGTCTCTGAAACATAAGTCAGCCGTAACGACATTTGATAAGTCAGCCGTTGTCGATAACTCAGCCAACCGGAGAAAGTTAAGTCAGCCGTGTCGATAACATAACTCAGCCAAACTTCTGATAACTCAACCATCGGACTATAACTCAGCCGTAACGGCGGCTGAGTTATTAGCCGTTTTCTCATAACTCAACCAGATTTTTATAAGTCAGTCGTAACTGTTGGTTGAGTTATGATTGTAAGTCAACCGTTGACCCGAAACTCAGCCGTTGTCTCATAACTCAGCCATAACGTGATATAACTCAGCCGTAACGTACATTATGGCTGAGTTATTGGTGGCACGCGCCTTTTTGACTGACGTGGCAGTAGCATTTTTCGTAATTAGTTTTTTCCGGTAACGTGTAAAAAGGGCACGCTGGTAATTAAAAAACATTTAAGGATAAAAAAAAGTTTTGGATGGTTTCCGTCAATACACGTATAATGTAGTCCATCTAAGTAATTCTTTCTTATATAATATGTTATGTCTCAGTGAAACTAGTATTTAGATCCACCACCTATAAACACACATAAATTTGTTTGATTTGGGTTTCAACGACAGTTTGAAGAAACATTTTTAGGAGGTTTTTTCGGGTCTTTTATTTGGCAGTACAAGGTGTAGATTGATTCAGTTCGAGACAGAAAGGATGATCTAGATATATCTCTTTTGAATTTGCTCTGACACAGGAAAAGAGTGGAAATTAAGGGGTTGCCATGGACATAAATCTAAACCCAAACACCTGAATCTAACCAACCTAAAATAATTGGTTCGATGAGAATTCAAATCTCATACACTTAGTCTTGTGGGTGAAAGGTTTGGTTCAGGTTACCCAAACATCTTAATTATATACAGTACTCATAGGAGTTTAGGATTTATTCGTAGTAATATTTTTATTAATCAGTTTAAAACTTGGCTAACAAACTTAACAACACTTGAATCCTAACTAGTTTTTCCAAAACCTTACCATTACTGGTCTTCTTTCTCATTTTATGTAAATAAAATCGCTCGATTTTTATGTTTTATGTTCTTTGATCACTTCCTATGAAACTTCTATCTCTATCGAGACTATTATCCCTTCTTTAATGCTAATCTAATTAAAACCTTTATGTTCTAGTCTTCTAAGTTTTAGAGTTTTTTTTGGGTCAATAATATTGGGGCACAACTGGCCGGCCATTAGCCTAATCTCTACAAATATGTAGAGAATTCGATCCCTGATGTGATGGTGACTGTCTATCAGTGGACTTATCATTTGCCCTAGACTAAAGTCACTTCACGTAAGTTTTAGGGTTTAAATCTTGTAAGCTTTAGATTTAGGTATTCTTTTACATAAATAGTAATAAAAACAGAGCCTGTACTTTAAAAAACCCATTCAAAATATTACTTGAAAGATTATTAAAATATCTAAATCTGGGACTTAAAATCAAAACTTCAAGCTATAAGCCTATAATCTTTCAATTATTAACAAAATTGAGTTGAAATGTAAAAAAAATGGTTTTCAAAATAATAAGAATTTCTACATAAAAGCATCTTCAATCGATTGCTCGTGGTTTTTTTTTATTTCTTTTGGGAGTACAACTTAATAGTTTCAGAAAAACAATTTCGTAAATTCAAAAAGGGAAATAGCACTCTATGTACTCAAATAAATGAAAAATTAAGTATTTGACATTAATGTTTTTAAAATTAGTTCTCTCTCATAGTTATTTTAGCTGGACAAAAATACTCCTATATATGGTAACAAATCGTTTAGCGAGATAACATAATAAATTATAAAAATTTTAATCCAACATTTATACGTTATCTATTTTTAAAATTTACAATGATTCAACACGATAATAAATGATTTATCAGAATGATTTCAAATTTGCCATATAACTTATAATTTTATCGCGATACAATATCATTTATATTGTTAATAAATTAATTAGCATATTAAGTTTAACACTAGAATTTATTTAGCATATTAAGTTTATAAAGATGTGGTTAGAGTTTCGATTTTGTAATTAAACGAACGTATATTTTGGTTTGGGTTGACAAAATATTGGTTAAGGTTTAGATTTTGTAATTAAAAAAATTATATTTTGGTTTGGGTTGACAAAATATTGGTTAGGGATTAGATTTTTTAATTAAAAAATATATATTTCGGTTTGGGTTGACAAATAGTGGTTAGGGTTTAGATTTTGTAAATAAACGAAATATAATTTTTGTTTGGGTTGACAAAATAGTGGTTTGGGTTAATAAATTTCCACGATAACAGATTATTAACATGTTTAAAATTTTGGTTTGGGTCTGGGTTTGGGTTTACATGATAACAGATTATTAACATGTAATTAAACAAAATATAATTTTGGTTTAGGTTGACAAAATAGTGGTTAGGGTTTATAGTAATAAGAGGTGAACAAAAATTGTTCAGAATAGGGATGAACCCAAGAATTGCTCTATATAATATTACTTAACATGTTATTGCTATTATTGACATTCATTATTTTTTGTATATGGTATAGTAAATGAGTTAACACGGTAACTGTAAATTTATCACATAAATCGTAAATTATCGCGATACAAAACAATTTAACACGATATATTTATAAACTTCTATGTATATATATATATTGTTATCATGGTAATTCAATAGTTATTCATCTAACTTATAACATGATTTTACTTATGTATTTGATGAACAGTATCATTGATACTTAAATCATTATACCGCTAAATAATTTGTTAGATGCGAAATGATATTTTTGTCCACTTATACAAGTTGATGAGAGAGAACTAATTATACATATATGAGTGTTATATTCTTAATTTTTGAGTCAACTGGGTACTAAAACTTAACTAACCCATTCAAAAATCCAAAGCTACTGTGTGTTTACATATACACATTTTAAAGAAAGAAAAAAACATTTGCATGTATACCATGTTTTTAAATGTCCATGTGTCGAAAGGGAAAAAAAAGAAAGTTAAGAACTAAAAGTAAATGTCGTCATGACATATTCAAGAACAGTTCACAACAAAATAATAGTTAACAAAGGAGAAGGAATATCTGAAGGCACAAGGAATCTTCTTAATTCACTTTGAACTATAAATCTTGAAAGTATATAATAATTTCATACAAGCTTTCCACTATAAATTGTTCAATACCCTAAACTAAAAATTTCATATTTTACACTTACAACACAAAGAAGAAAGAGACTTACAAAAAAAACAATGAGGACGACACCAAAAGTAGAAATCTGGAAGACACCAGTACCATATCTCTTTGGTGGTCTCTTTTTGCTTGTTTTGCTTATAGCTTTGGCATTACTCTCATTGGTCTGCACACACCAAAAGACTCCTTCTTCTTCTTCTTCTTCTAGCAATAACAATCCTATCGATCAAGAAGATAACGTCGTTGACAAGGAAGCTAAGACTATTACAGGAGAGTACTTACCTAAGATCGTCGTCATTTTGGCCGGAGATGACAAACCTACTTGCTTGGCTGTTCCGGTGGTGATCCCTCCGCCGTCTTCTATTTATCTTTGTAACTGTGACAATGTTATTGTCGTCTCATCATCATCCTAATTATTAACATATTTTTCTTTCTATTGCCATTAAAAAGAATAAGAGATTTCTACTTTTGTAATAACTATAGGCAATTTTGTAACAGTCGACAAGTTTTTATAGGATGTTGGAATTTGAAGTTTTGTGTTATTGATTTCCATGTTTTTTTGTTTTTTTTTTCGAATTATACTATCGAAGGTTTATGAATTATTTCTGTCTATTGTAAAATCTTAAATTTATTATTATGTGATCATACATATTGCATGATTCAAAAAATATCTTTTGATCTTTGCTTACGAAGTAGATGATCACTTTTTCTTATTTTTATATTTCAAAACGTCGTCAATAACACTATCAAAAGTACCAATTAGATATAAAAAAAATTGCTGATGAAAAACTCACTTTTAGGTGAGAAAAATAAATCCCAACAACAATATACATATGTGAATACATACGCATTAGTAATGTATTAAAGACGTGTTTTAAAATTTTAAAGTGGGGGGTTTGAACTAAAAAACTATAAGAAAAAATAAAATGATGGATTTGATAACTTTCACATTGATTGGCAGCTATTGGTGGACGCCGCGGGTTGAAAACGCAAAAAAAATGGACGGTCCAAAGTGGAATTTATTACTTTAGCACTGTGCGGCTCTTAAGTGGTCGCCATAATCTTTTGATGTGATCACTTTATTTATGCTGCTTATGCATATAGGTTTTTATATTTAATTAGATTTGATTAGTAACACTATATAAGAAGTTTTAAGATGGAGTAATCAACTATTAATCTATAATTAGGATCCGACCCGCGCTAGCAGAGGAATATTTTACATATACGTACGACTTTTAACGGATTAAATATGTTACATTTTGATTTTATTGCAGTACAATCGATTACAATAAATCATATATTTTGTGTAAAGAGTTCAAATAAAATAGTAAAAAAACGCAGATAAATGGTAATATAATGACTTTTTGATACAATAGGAAAAAAATAGACCAAATTTAAACAACGCGAAGGAATATTTTCGATAAATAATTCAGCTTAACCATTCTTGTAGTAGAAAGAGGAATATACATAAAAATTATAAAAGAAGTGTATTCATAAAAATTACATACTCACAATAAATGTTTCGAAGGACCAGCCTGTAACGGATTGCATTCATAAAAAAATTATTTATTACTCCATCATTATATAATCGTGAGTTTAACATAATACCCCGTGAATTACTTGTAATTTACATAGTTTGATACATAATATAGTTTATCGGTAAGACTTATTTGTCTTATATATTTTATTTAATCAATATTTGAATAGTATATTTTGTTAATAAGAATCTGTATGTACATTGTCAAATTTTGATTTAGTTCTGTTTTTTAAGATCCCTAAAAATGAAAAAATTTGCATATAATTTGAAATCATATTTAGGTAAAATTTTCTTTCACAAAATATTTAGTTGTAAAATTTAAGTGGTGTGTATCATAATATGAGCCATTGCAAAATTGCATCTATGTCTTCAAAAAAATATTTCTAATATTTTATGTGTTCTATAATTTTATATATTAGAAGATTTTACATTATAACATATTGAAACTTTTTAGAAGTTTATATGGTCAAATAAATAACTTTGATAATCCAAATTATTTTTTTAAAATTGAACGCCTGATAAATTAAACGACATGCTCATTCATAGTAAGAAGCATACTAGCCATATTTATAATAATTTAAAACCATCGTTCAAAATACTTAAACGATGTGGTATGTCTTACACATTTTCTATCAATTAAATATAATATAAAATTGAGAAATTGATACCAATAACCTTTTTATAATACCCTCTTTTCAAAATACCATTTTTTTTACCATTTTTATTTTTGCCCTCTCTTAATTTTTAATGTCTATTTTACCCCTATTTGAAAGAATATTCTTTCCCAAAGGAAGGAATATTCCTTCCAAAAATTTCCCCCCCAAAAATTTCCCGCCAAAAAGTTTTCCCAGAAAATTTTCCCGCCAAAAAATTTCCGCAAAAAAAATATTTTTTCAAAATTTTCCCGCCAAATGTTTTTAAAGGGTCTTTTAAAGCGTTTACAAGGGGTTTTAAAGGGATTTACAAGAGTTTTTAAATGGTTTTTAAAAGATTTGTAATGGTTTTTAAAGAGTTTTAGAAGCCTACAAAGGTTTTTAAATGATTTACAATGGTTTTTAAAAGTTTTTATAAGTTTATAACAATTTTAAAAGGATTTACAAGAATTTTTAAAGGATGTTAAAAATTTACAAGGATTTTTAAAGGCTTTTTAAAAAGATTTACAAGTGTTTTTAAAAGGATTTAAAAGTATATTTAAAGGCATACAAAGATTTAAAAATAGTTTTAAAGGATTTACAAGAAGTTTTAAAGGGGTTTAGAAGTTTACAAAGGTTTTTGAATGGTTTACAAAAGTTTTTAAAGGTATTACAAGTTCTTTAAAATGGGTTTTAAGGATTTACAAGGGTTTTTAACGGGTTTTAGAAGTTCACAAAAGTTTTTATTAAATGATTTATCACGGTTATAAGTGGTTTAAAGGGATTTACAAGTGTTTATAAATGTTATAAAATGATTTACAATGGTTTTAAAAGGTTTACTCAAGTTTTGAAAGGTTTTGGATGACTTTTAAAAGATTTACAAGGGTTTTTAAAGGATTTTTAAGGGATTTATAAATATTTACAAGGTTTTTTTAAGAAATTGCGGAAAAATTTTGGCTGAAATTTTTTGGCGGGAAAATCTTTTGTCGGAATTTTTTGGCGGGAAAACTTTTGCCGAAAATTTTTGGCGGGAAATTTTTTGCCGAAAATTTTTAGCGGGGAAATTTGGCGGGAAATTTTTCGGAAGGAATATTCTTTTTGTTGGAAAGAATATTCCTTTTTTCATCATGGGTATAATAAAGGAGGGTAATTTAGTCATTTTGTACATTGAAAAAGGTATTTTTGAAAATGAACACCTAGATAGGGTACTTTTAGAAAAGGGTATCATAATAAAGGTTAGTTATGCAAATCTCCCTATAAAATTTCATGAAAATATTTAACCAACTCGCTTAGATTTGACCAAGAAATTTAAACAACCCGTTTTAGATATCCACACTTTATTTTAATAAGATTTTACCCTTAATAAATTTATAATAATATTTTCTTTGCAATTGAGTGATATATATATGTTTTGAAAAATTAAATTGTAACATATTTTTAAAAGTTTAATTTTTATTAATACATTTATATTATATATTTTAATAAATTAAAAATAAGATCAAATCAATGTGAAAAGAGATTTCTATTTATTTTAAAATTAGTTAGAGAAATATTCAGAAATCTGAAACTAAATATGGAAATAATATAATCTGCTTAGGAAGTATCTAATTTATAATTCCAAACCCAAATAAATATCCTTTTAAAGTATTGAGACAAACATCAACACTGCAAGTCTAACACACAAATAAAAAACTCTCTCGTCTCTTCTTCACAATCCTAGCCGCCATAATAGATCTAAGTGGGGAGCACCGCCTCTGACCTTGTTTGGTGATTGTGTTACTTCTTGCTCCTCTTGTTTCTTGGTGGCCACCGGTTGGCAAAATTTGAGTTTCAGTGATTGGCTAAAACCTTTCTTCGATAGCGATGATGTGCTGTCTTCTTTATTGATGTAGCGGTGGCTCCGGTCGGGCAGTGGAAAGATCTGTTGCGCATGAGCATGGTTGAAGACGCTGGCGGTTGTATAAGAGCTTCTTCTTGGCTCATCCGTTCAACTAGTCGTTGCGGCTTCGACGGAAGTTGGTGGAGAACAGGTGGATTTCGCTGTTCTGCCTTGGTGGTTTATGGTAGATCCATGGGATATTTGATGACCACTGTGGGTTCTGGTAAAAGAGTGCTTGTCTGAGGCATCAACCTCTGGATCCGCCGTTGTGGTTTCCATCGGACTAGTTGAAAAACATTTTGTTCAAAGGATTTTGTGGCTTCTAGATTTAGATGGAGGGGATAGATTCATGGTTTTCATATTGCTAGGTATGGGATCTGATGCAGACATCGAAACCAGAATAAACAGGGAGGAAACCAGTCCACACACCAAACCGGTTCACATGGAGCATTTTGGAGAATGCTTGCCTATATGGAGTACTGAACAAGCTCAAGGCATAGGGTTAATTATGCACCAGCAAATTAACCCTATGAAGACTAATGGTTCAGGAGAAATCATTTACCAAGCAACTGATTCAACGATGATACATCTTTACGTACTAGCTGAAGTACATGCTGACGGACCTGAAATAGTAGCAGACCAGATGAAGTCAATGAATGTTTTCTGGTACCACGTAATGGTGTGTATTGAAATTTGAGTTAGAGCCTAGAAGACATTTTAAACCATTCAAGGCCCATACCAGACAAGAGTTGGTGCACCTCATCTCACATGATCTTTATGGAGCTTAACATGGATGCTTCCTTAAATGGTTCATTCCAAATATTCGCATGGAGGCCTGGAGAGTTTTCATATCACTTAGAGGCTTCATTACAACCTCTAGGATGCACCACACCACACTTGATCAGGTGGATCAAGTCTAAGCTCTACTTCCAATATTTGTTCCCGTTTGGCATCAATACACAACGGCTCCTTCCTTCTTTGTTTGTGTGCGTGTTTAAGGCTCTTACTAACATCAAGAAGCTCCCAAGACACTCAACATATCCCCCAAAACCGTCCAGATACAAGCCCAATCATATATCACCTCTTTGGCCAAGGATTCCACCATAAAGACTCCAACGACTAGTTTTTGATCTCATATCTTATTTCTTTGTTTAGATATTAGAACGTTGTACTCAGCCTTATATAAGCTGATCATTACACTCATTGTAAAAACACCATTGATCAATATAAAGTAATATAAAGTTTTCTTCTTGTCAAAGTTTGAGTCTTAAAAAACTTTCAATTAGCGTCTTTCTTTCTTTCTCTCTCCCCTAGTGCAACAGAAGTGCGATTTGTCTCGGCTGGTTTTTTTTTAAACCCTAATCCGCCTCTGGCCACTGGCATCTTGCCGGCCGGTGGGTTTCTCTATGGCAAAGAGGAAGCGGTCTTCGATTTTGGCTTGCCCCTTCCCTCTGGCCACCTCTGCCAAGTTTGCTTGTTTCTTGTCCTCTACCTCAGGGTCTGTGTCTAGTGTTCCCGCGGCTCCTCCGCCTGATATTGTCGCTCAGTCACCCCCTCCGAATATATGGTTCTTGATTTACCTCTTGTTAAGATAAAGGGATTCCTTCCCTCCACTCCCGTTGGGTCGGCATCGCCGCCTGTAATCAGCTCGTCCTCCGTTACTACTGGGTCTTCAAAGTCGGTTGAGGCTAAGGATGCTCCTTATGCGCCTCCTGCTCTTGAGAAGATTCAGGTCCTCTTGGGTTCGTCTGTGTCTGAGATCTCCCCCACTGTACCCAAAAAAATTGCTATGGCACTAGAGGTTCCGGCTTCTTCTTTTCCGAATAACTCTTCTCCGACTCAAAAAACGATCGATGATGCCTCAACTCCTGCTCGACTGGGGACTTCTACCGCTGCCGAGACTAGTCAGCCTCCAAGGGAATCTCCTTGGGCAACCAAGTTTAAAAACTCTCTACATAATTTGAAACATATGAACCCTCCTTCCTTCTTAGAGGATGGAACTCTTGTTATTTTAAATCCTCCTTTTGTGCTCTTGAAAACGGCAGAAATGTGGAAGCGGCACCTTGTGGCTCAATTTCACGGATTATGCCCTCACCTTCCGCGGGTTTTCTCTAATCTTAATCCGATTTGGGGTAGATATGGGAACATAACTATTCCCATCATTACAGAAACAACGGCCATGATTTTCATCCCTTTTTCCACCACTCGTCAATGGGTAGCGGACATTGGTTTCTGGCAAGCGGGAAACTGCGTGTGCATGGTTTACCCTTGGTCTTCAGAAGGTCCGCTAGTATTGGAAGAGCTCAGCACAGCTCCTACTTCGACAGTTCTTAAAAGAATTCCGCCTCGGCTTTATTCCTTAGAGGGATTTAGTGTTATAGCTAGCGGCATTGGAAAGCCTCTTCAAACTAAGAAGTCCTAGTTGGACCCTATTAACATTGGATTTACAAAGGTGATTGTGATTATAAATCTCCACTCTCCTCTTCTGTTGAAGGCAATACTGCAAGGATTGAAGTGGACTATCCTCGGTCACCTCCGAAGTGTTTTAATTGTGGAAGCTACGGCCATATTCTAAGTAGGTGCCCAAAACCTCTGGAGAAAAACTTCCGTTTAAGAAGGACAAGCCTTCAGGTTCTAAGGTTATTTCTCATCCCACAGTGACTCTACCTTCTTCTTATTCTTCTGGGGTTAAGGTGCTCTCAGTTCCGCGTACTGTACTCCCAATTAAGAACTCTAGGAGAAGGAGATCTCGATCCAAAAAGCGATCCACCAGCACTCCTTCGGTTGATCACTCAAGTGGTGTTCAGGCGAATCCTGGCCAGCTCATCGATCATTTTGTTCGCCAGAAGCCTGAATGGATTGTTAAGGATTCCTCTAAATCTTCCTTAAAAGAAAATGAGAAGAATCTGTCTGAACAAGTCGTTGTGCAGCCTCTTCCTTCGCCTATGAAGAAGCCTATTCGCCCTCGTAAGGAATTCTCAGCAAAGGAGACTCGTGCTATGAACCGTTTTCTTCCCCTTTCTGACTCTTCCGATCCAGTTGAGATTATTTTCAGGCTGATGCATTCCCTCTCCCTACTGGCTGGGATGTTATGTCAAAGAAAACTAGGAAAAAACTCCAAAAGATTTGGCATAAGCAACAAAGATCAAAGGCTTTTGTGTTCCTCACTCAAGGAAGTCCCTCGTACAAATTTTTGTGTTCAATGTTGATTTTTTTGTATAATATAAGAGGCTTTAATATCCATTCTCGACAGCGGTATATGAGAACCAGGATTGCTTCTAATCATTTTTTGGTGGGGTGACTTTTGGAGACACATGTGGCTAAGGCAAATGCTACTTCAGTTTTGTCCTCTATCCTTCCAACTTGGAGAATGGACAGCAATTACTGCTGCTCTTCCTTTGGCAGAATTTGGACTGTGTGGGATCCGTCAGTTTCGGTCTTGGTTTTCAAAAGGACGGAACAACTTATTATTGCCAGCATAAAGCTCCCATCTTTAGATCAATATTTTGTGGCTGCTTTTCTTTATTGAAAAAACACAAAGATTGAGCGAAGGGCCTTATGGGAGGAAATCTCAGAGCTATCTTCATCAACTCTCTTGAAGAATACTCCTTGGGTCTTATTAGGAGATTATAACCAAATTGATGAAGTGAATGAACATTTTTCGATCACTTAGACTACTCTCTCCTTGAGAGGGATCAATGATTTCCAAGATTGTGTTAATGCCAATGACCTTTCTGACTTACCTAGCAGGGGAGTGTTCTTTACTTGGTATAATCATCAATCAGAGAGCCCCACCATCAGGAAACTCGAGAGAGCAATGGTTAATGCCTCTTAGTTGGATGTCTTCCCTAGTGCTATGGCAGTTTTTGATCCTTCAGAAGATTCAGACCATTCTCCTTGTATTGTTAGGATTCAAAACCTCCCGGCTAGGGCTAAGAAGAACTTCAAATACGTCTCTTTTCTGGTCACTCATCACACCTATTTGAACTGTTTGCTGGCTGCTTGGGAGATGCAGACTCAGGTTGGATCCTGTATGTTTACTCTTGGTGAGAAACTTAAGGCAGCAAAAGGAGCTTGTAGGCTTCTTAATAGGCAAGGTTTTGGGAATCTCCAACAACGTTCTGCCGAGGCTCTTCAAGATCTGGAATCCATTCAAATTCGCCTCCTCTCTTCTCCCTATGTTCCTCTTTTTAGAGAAGAGTTTATGGCGAGGAAGAAATGGAACTTTTTCTCTAGTGCTCTTGAAACCTTTTTCAGGCAAAAGTTAAGAATCATATGGCTAAAAGATGGAGATGCCAATACAACGTTCTTCCATAAAAGCCATTTTAATTCATCAAGCTAAATTTTGATCTCCTATCTGTGAGGTGAAATGATGTCCGCATTAAGAACGTGGATCAAATAAAACAGATAATTTTTTCTTAGTTTCTTACTATGCCCATCTTTTGGGATCTGAGGATCTATCTGTTGCTCCTTTCTCGGTGGATCAAATCAAGGCACTGGACCCTTTCAGATGTGACAGTAATTTAGCGCAGAAAATTACAGCCATTCCTACAGAGCAAGAAATCACTTCCACTATATTTAGCATGCCAAGACAAGGCCCCGGGGCCAGATGGTTTCCCTTTCGAGTTCTTCTGGGAAGATGGTCAATTGTGAAGCTGAGCGCGATTTTGGCTATTCAGGAGTTCTTTATAGCTGGTCACTTGCTAAAAAGGTTCAACTCAACTGCCTTCACTCTTATCCCCAAGTTCATGGGGGTGGATCAATTGCACCATTTTAGACCAGTGGATTGCTATAAGAAGATATACAAGGTTATTACTCGTCTCATCTCGGCCAGGCTTAAGTTGTTTATATCTTAAGCATTCAAAATAACCAGGTGGGATTCATCAAGGGGCGTTTATTATATAAAAATATTTTGCTGGCCTTAGAACTGGTTGAAGGTGCTCCATCTTTATCTTACCACACCAGTGCCTAGCCAAGTTAGAACAAATGTGCAGTGGGTTCCTCTGGAAATGCTCTCCTAATTCTGCACGAGGTGCTAAGGTTTCATGGGACATTGTTTGCTCTTCTAAGGAGACTGGAGGTTTGGGGCTTAAAAGATTAGTCTTTTAGAACAAATTTTTGGATTAAAGCTTATCTGGCTTCTGTTCTCAACAGCAGATTCTCTTTGGATTTCTTGGATGAGGATCAATGTGATTCGTAACAGGAACTTTTGGGATCTAAATCCGGTCTCTCATGGTAGCTGGATTTGGAGTAAATTATGTAAGCTTAGAGATATTGTGAGACCCTTCATCATTTGTGAAGTTGGCTCAGAGGTCACGGCTAGCTTTTGGCATGACAACTGGACTGTTTTGAGACCATTATTACTTTTGGTGGGGCCAAATGCTCCTCAAATCATAGGCTTTCCGGTCAATGCTGTGGTTCGAGATGCCATTAGAGGTCGTCAATGGTGGATCACTTCCACTAGAAGTAGGAATCCTGTGATGGTTGAGATGTTGATTGACTGCCAGCATGATGATGTCTATCTTTGGAAACCCGACCATCATGCTCCTTCAAACATCTTCTCCACTTTTTTAACCTGGCAACTTCTCCATCTGGATGGTCCTTCTGTTCCTTGGCATGATGCTGTCTGGTTTAAACACCAAATCCCAGAACACACTTTCACTTGTTGGGTTACTGCTAAGAAGAGGCTCTATATTCGGGATAGACTTCATAGATGGGGTATTCAGGTCCCTTTATCTTGTCTCTTATGAAACAACCATCCAAAATCTCATGAACACCTCTTTTTTGAATGTGAGTTTAGCTCCCGTGTATCACATTTTTTCACAAGAAGACTTCACCTCACATCCCCACCCCAGTATATGCCCTCGTTGATTTTGAAGCTGCTGTTCCAAGCGTATGTGTATCACATTTGGACAGAGCGTAATCAATGTCTCTACTCAAACTCTTCAAAATCTCCCCAAGTTATTATAAAGGAGATTAATATCTTGATCAAATCTCGTCTCGCTCCCTTATCGGCGGACCAGCGGCTTGCCAGTCCGGGGAATACTATTCTATCCTCGTTGTTCAATTGTTTCTTATGATTTGCTCTCCCACTGCTGTTAGGCGTATGGTATTTGGCTTGGTTGCTCTTGTACCTTGTCTCTTCTCCCTCTCCTTTCAGATTGATATTGTTATTAGTCGCTTTCGTGATTTGCAAGTTCTGCCTATTATGGGGACTTTTTGTCTATCGGTTTTCAGGCCTTGTTCCTTCTGAATGGACTTGTTGCTCTGATGGGCCTTTGGCCTTTGTAATCTGCTTCCTGTATTTGGGCTTGTGGCCAAGCTTGGACCGTTTGCTAAAAAAACTTATTTGCTTTTGTTTATTATTTATTTGTGATTTAATAAAAAAGCCATAACAAATGATATTTTTGCTATTTTAAATTAATTTTCGAATTTTATTTTTATAAAATCAGAAAAGAAAAATAAAAATTGTTTTCCATTTTGTTATTTGAGATTTTCGGATTTTTGTTTAAAAAAATTAATATATTGTTGCCTTATCTTTGTTTACAATTATTTGTTTTTATCATATTTGTTGATTTATTCTTGATACGTCTTCTTTGTCTTTGTGTTTACGAGGTAAAAACCTAGAAATAAGAAGAGACAATGGATTCAAAAGATGATGATCAATACACATCTGAGGCTGATTGGCAATACAACGATGATAGAAGCCAAAGCTTAATTGGAGAAGAAGATGGATATGAGAGACGGTCATGGTGTCAGGAGGATTATTCAGGTTCAGAATTTTGGAGTGCACCAAATGAGGAAGAGTGTGAACCAGAAAAACCAGACCCACTTCTAGATACCACCAGTTACCAAGGTTGGTATGACAAAGAGGAAGACCAAGCGAGTGAAGATGAAGAATTCTGTGGAGATGATTCATGGCGTGCAGATGATGTTTCTCAAATCAGAAATGAAGAGGAGGCATATTGTGAGGAGTCCGACTCTCAGTTCAGTCAAGAACAATAAGAACTCCATCTTGAGGAAAAAGATTCTTATTACCAAGGAGAAACTGAATCCCAATTCAGTTTAGAAGAACTGAAGCAAGTTTTGGTGAAAATTCAGAACTTGAAGAAGAGTTTGATGAAGAGCATGAGGACAAAAGTGAGGCTGGAAGAGATGATTCAGAAGGACAGCTTGTAAAAAAAGATGAAGAAGTAAGTGAGGCTGGAATAGAGTCCGTTTACATTAATTTTGCGGGTCATTACAAAGGTCCATGAGCATATTTTCTTTGGGAACAAGACATGGAAGATTGGTTATCATCTAATCGAATTCCAGAGGAGAAGAAGACGGTTTATGCTAAAGATACCTTAACCGAGGATGTGTTTAGGCGTTGGGAACAAGACGCATATATTCTTCTTGAATATGATGAACCAGAAGCGTCCTAGGAAGAAATGAAGCAACTTTTGTATAAAGAGTTCATGAAGGATGATAGCGACATGCGTCAGTACAATTTACGCATCTACACCAATCCCGAGCCAAGAAGATGGATCCTAGCAAATCCGAAGTCTACACCTAAGAGAGCTTTAATCCTCAAGCCAAAGATGACGACTACAACTATTCTAAAGGAGAAGATTGAGTCTAAGTTAACAGCTAATACAAGGGAAGATGAGAAAAATTCAAACCCTCAAATTATTGCTACAAACCCGAGTGAAAACTCATTGCGTGACTCACAAGGCAAAGGAAGTCAAGGTAAGTATTCTAATCTTTGTAAGTTAAAGAAGTGATATGTTATAGGTGTCATAAGAGAGGACATTTTGCTGCAAATGTTTCAACGAGAAAGGTAGGAAGGTTAAAAACTATAGAGTTTAAACCGAATGCTAGTCTAGCTACAACAAGTTCAGAAAATTCAAGTTCTTGTATGATATACACTTGCTCTTGTCAAAGAATGTTGATTTGGGTCACACTATGAGCATTGAGAAGCAACCATTAGAACTACTTGTAAATGGAACTTATGACCTTATTTGATATTGGAATAATTCCACCATTCATCGTTGCTTTATGTATTTTGTTTTTAATGATTTACTTCAAGTATAATGCACTTAATTTTATTCTTAAGTTTCAAGAAAGATACAGGAACCATAGAAGCACACAATAACTGATACTAGGCTTTTTCTATCAATTACCCTAGAGTACTATCATGTCATTGCAGTACAATAGGTATCAATCCAATCAGGTGTGATGCTAGCAATCAAGATATATCAGAGATGATTAAGTCAAGCAAGCATAAATGATTTTTGGTTTTCAGCGATCCTAAGCGAACATGTTAAACATGCAATAAATGTAAAGCTGTAAAACATAGACTACCATGCATAAACTAAAACGTAACGATTATTGATACTGGCAAGAAAACAAAGCAGACCAAGTAAATAACAAGAGAATTAAACAGAAAGCACAAA
>NW_006238915.1:67015-67313 GCF_000375325.1 Capsella rubella | reverse complement strand
AACAAAATGAATCTAACATAAACACTCTAGCAAACTAACATCCTCCACCTAATCTATCCCATCCTCAAGAACCCTAACACTACTCAGACGCAGAAATCATGTTAACATCATGAAACAAGAATCGTTCAAAACATGCATAATAATAAGGATGATAGGAAGAGTAACAACAATGATTTCAGAACTAGTTGCCAAATCTCAATAACTCAAAAGAAATATGAATTACAATTCTCAGGATCGTTTGGTGGCTACAACAAAAACCTAATAAAAATCAAATTCGATCCCTTCGGCAATCCAAATG
>NW_006238915.1:66297-66915 GCF_000375325.1 Capsella rubella | reverse complement strand
GAAACGACAACGTAAAAGCGGTTCAAAGGTTGTTTTGACTAAGTTGGTCGAGTGAGCACCTCGAGTGACCATCTTCTCTGCTTTGCTCGATCGTGTCACTCGAGTGATCGTATCGAGTGACCTGTAAAACCATCAGCTACTTCTTTGCTTTTCTCGATCATGTCACTCGAGTGAGTGCATCGAGTGACAGGTAGTTCTGTTTCGCTTCCCATCTGCTCGATCTGCCACTCGATCGTATACGTCTGCTGCTCACTCGATCGTCGATGTAACTGCAACGCATCCTTGCTTCTCACTCGATCGTCCCACTCGATCGTTTGCATGTCGAGTAACGCTTGTTCCTCTGCTTCGCTCTGCATGTCTCCTAAGTACCTGAAACACTCCAAATATGCACAATGTATGCAAGATATGCATGATATGCATAAAACCTACCTAAGTATGTAGAACATGCAGAAAGGGATCAATATGATGCGAATCAACAAGTGAATGATGCTGAAAAGATGATGAATGCATGCTAGAAAAGCGATGAAATACAGACTTATCAACTCCACTAAACTTAGTATTTGCTTGCCCTCAAGCAAAACAAAAAGAAACAAAGTGGAAGAGAGGTTTGAAAATGGG
>NW_006238915.1:61273-66197 GCF_000375325.1 Capsella rubella | reverse complement strand
ATGCATGCTGAGAGAACTTTACTTAACGACTTTAGACAAACTCATCAAATCCGAAACTGATTCTATCCCTTGATCTACACATGCATTCAAATCATTCATTCCTTTTAACATTCATTATTCAAGTATATGAATCTGGTTGTGCAAGGCTTAACAAACTCACTTGGCTAGGCAGAAATAGGTTTTGAGAATCATGAGGGTTTAAACAACTTCAGGACAAGGATCTCTCAATGAATGGATTGAGCTTTAGGGAGAATGCTAAAGGTAAGGACCAACAAATGCATACAGGAATAAAACCTTTACTACCCAATGGTTCCCAAGTGCTTACTCCTAATCATCTAAACCCGGATGATCCCTATGTCTACCCTTCAACATCAATCCCATTTTTTTCTTTTTGCCTTAGGAGAAGTTTCTTATCAATACTAGTGGATAGGGGATTTCTTCTTAACTATGGTTCTGTTTTCTTCTTACGTTATAAGACATCAAAACTTTTTCTCTTTCTTAACATCCCAGAACCATTCTCTGTATATCATGCTAACCCCACAAAAATCAATCACTAGATTATAAACTTCTAGAAAACATTCTCCTCCTAAGGACACAACTTTTTCTGTTTCTCTTCTTTCTTTCCATAATCATTACAATCCCAAACCCAAGTAAGAATCCCGACCTAGTCCTATCTGATTTGAAAGTGAAAATCAGAACTACTCAAGATTTTAATCCTGTCGGCTCATACCTAACACGTTCTCCCCAAGCATAATCCGGTAAAAGACCTACCACTCAAAAATTATCAATTGGCTTGAAAGAAAAGGATAGGCTGCGGGTGTGGCAAACTGATCAAAATAAAGATCAGCTACTTGGATCAACAAGAGTGGTGAAAGGAGGAAGATGATCCAAATATGTATATGGTGACCATGAGCATGCAAGCAAAACACAACCAGATATTTGCAAGTCAAGATTAAGTTCTTACAGGGTAAGGAATGAGATCATATCACAACATGTTTCAACCAAGTTCAAAAATGCTCTTCATGAATTCCAAGTTTGTTTCAGACTTACTTCAAGTTCAATCATCATGCATCAAAAAGCTAACAACCAGGGCATTGATCTCAACTGGTGAATCATAGCAAATCAACAAGGTGTAACTCATCATCGCCCCCTATGCTAATGCAACAGTCCTACATGAAACAATCTAGACTCAATCCTAATATGCAAATGCAAGCTACATGATCACTCTGTTTTTAAAGATTTTTTTCTGAAATTTTTTTTTCAAATTTTTAGGTGTTTTCAATGCACATATATGAATGCAAATTATATGCTAAAAATTCAATAAGAAAAGAGAACACAACATCAAATGTCATCCCAAACCCTCCCCCAAACTTAAATTACACAGTCTCTTGTGTAATAAAATTTTGAGAGTTGGTTTGAGAATCAAACAAAGAAAAGTATGAAAATGCAATGGTATATACAGATGAAGGTTTGGAGTGGTACCTTACTGAAAATAGCAATTCAGGTATTGAGTCATGGACTCGCTTGTATAAGCACCTGGTGCAGGCGGGACAGGAGGAGCCACTGCTGGTTGCTCAACGTTCTGCTCGACAGGATCCGCAGTGAGGTCTTGGAAATGATACGCACTTGGATCAACAGTCAGGTCCTCAATGTGATCCTCAGCTTGATCCATGGTCAGATCCTCAACATGATGCTCCTCTGACAAGTGTGATGAACTGGCTTTTGCCTTCCGTCTCGCTGCCTTCTTCTTTTTCCGTTTCTCCTTCTTTTTGCTAGCCCTAAGCTCAGGGGAGGACTGTCTCAGAGGAGAAGAAGAAACATTATGCTCTCTATACTCATAAGCGGAATGACGTGATGGAGAAGGAGTTCTGTAGCGTGCTGGGACATCACTCGTGGACAAACGACGCTGCACTGGTCTAGCATCCTGCGGAGTAGTGTCTGCAAAAGCTGTGGTGGTGGAGGCGCAGCTAAACTTACTCATGAAGCTCTTCATCTTCGACTTCATAGATTTTATTGCCTTGTCTTGCAGCATGTTCCACTTCTGAAGTGTACTGATACGCTTGTGAGCTTCCACCAAACTCTTGCCTTGTCTAGGCGCTGTGTAGTCCTGGAAGTGATACCTGTCTGGTCTATACTCATCTGAATCTTCTTCCATCTCATCATCCTCTTTCTCAGATACCTCCATCGCTTCCTCACCATCTGTCGTGTAGAGAGCCTCTGCAGGGGGAGTAAACTCAATGTTGCTTCCTTCGAGTATCCTAGTGAAAGCGATACAAGGAAGCAAAAATCGCACGTCACCATGTACGGGGTGAGTGAAGTAATACATATACAACCCGTTGCGTTTCTCCCAATGCAACCATTGAGCTTGCCTCAAGTTCTGAATGTCGATGAATCTCGGTGCAATAGACTCTGAACTCAGCGGGACGCTACAAGCTTCCAAGATGACTGTCACCAACCCTCCTATACACATAACTCCTTGAGTTCTGCAGCTTCACTACCCAAGTTTTGTAACTGAGTAGCTGGTGCAACAGGGTGAACGAGGGGGATGTATCAGTCGTATCACCTCGCAGTAGTGTCCCATCTACTGCTGTTAACAAGAGATCTTTAAGTGCAAGATCAATCATCTCCAGCTCCCCGTTGATCAGTGTCCCTGTTGTCTCCCTCGCGAAGAACACGTTTGCAACTGATCGATGGAAGTAGCGGATAACTGGACTTCTGATGTGGTTGCTCTTGGTCCTAGATGAAGCGAACTTCTTATCATTCCCAATCGTTTCCCAAAGAGCCAACAATTCATCCCTATCAATCCTCTGCCCAGTCCCTGTTCCATTAGGGAATCCAAACAAACCTTCCAGCTCTCTGATAGTCAGAAGATACTCATGATCATGGATGGTGAAGGTGATGTATCCCAATCCTCCATCCGACTCTATGTCCGGATCATCCTCATAAAGATGAATGGCAAGCGTACAGAGGAACTGAATTGTCTCCTCTCGGTATGCATTTCGCGGACTAGTCATGAGTGTGCTGAGATGACAATGCTCAAACATATACTCGACATCACTCGAGATAGCCAGCTCATCCATCGTCTGCTGGCAAGGATACCTCGTGCCCTGAAACTCATGCTGCTGAAACAGCTTGTAATACTCTCCCGGGGCTAACCACTTCTCTGCCTTCTTCTTCTGCACTGACTTGCGAGCTGGGACAGGTGGATGCTCTTCAAGCTCATAATCACTGTCATCCTGCAGCTCCATTGGTTTCTTACCCGAAGACTTAGCTCTGCTTCTTGCCTGAGAAGGACCAACACCAGACGCTCTCTCATATGCAGCTTTGTTCTTCTCCATATAGACCTTAGACATAGACTGAGGAGATGCACGCTCTGTTGGTTTACAACCATACTTCTCACGCATTTCATGCAACAAATCTCTTGACATTGTGAAACTGAAACAGTTGAAACTCAAAGCTAAAAATTAGCTCGTTAGTGTGCCAAATATCAAGATAAAATAGCCAATGTATATAGAGAAATGCCAAGGGAAGTAACACTTAGCAAATTTATCACTTTTGCACTTCTCGGTCGAGTGAGTATCCAGCTGGGTTCGGTCGAGTGACCTTGTACTCGGTCGAGGTTTACACGCGTGTGAAGAGTATCAATGGGAAGTTCGAGTGAGGCGACGGTGAGAGTGGTCGAGTGAAGCTTGGGAGCTTGACTCGTCGTGTGAGTGATGCACGTCGAGTGGCGAGGAGCTCGCTTGGCTGGTGAAATCGGAGGAGACGAAAGCGAGTCGAGTAAGGGTCGAGTACGACTGGTCGAGTACTTGTCGGTTGGGGGTGGAGTTTAGCCGATTGAGTGGGAGCTCGAGTGAGCTTTAGTAGCTGCTCAAGTAGATTGACGGTAACCTCGAGTGAATACGGTCGAGTGAGTGACGGTCGAGTGCCTCCTTCGAGAATCCGGTGAAGACAAGTCGAGTAATGGAGAGGGAGTGCTGAAGATGAACGGATCGAGCGACAACCTGTCGAGTGAAGCTTCTCAAGTCGGTCAAGTGAGCAACACTCGCCAAGTAAACAACGAGGTTTGAGTTACCCGAGCGGTTCACGTCGAGTGAGGAGGTGCCGGAGCTTGCTTAGCCGGTCGAGTGGGCTGGAATCCGACGAGTCGAGCGAGAGCTTTACCGTCGAGTGGTGTGCGCGTCGAGTGAGGGTGAGCGGATGGTGAGAAAGGGTCGCGTGAGCCTCGGTGCTCGAGTGAACCCGGCCGAGTGAAGAGGATGCTTCGACGGCGTGACTCGAGTGAGGGTCGAGTGGTAGCTGCGAGGTTGAGTGGATGGTGAGAGGATGTGAGAAGTGGTGAAGGATGTGAGTGAGAGAGATAGAGAGAAGATAGGATTTTTTGTGTGGTTGGGGAGAAAAGGATAGGAAAAATCGAGTGGGTAAGGAAAAGAGGGTTTTTTTTAACTAAAACCATCTCTACCCACCATCTCACTGAACCATCTCTACCCACCATCTCACTGAACTATGTTTGACACTGCATCTCCCGCTCACTTCGTTCATTTCACGTTCTGATGATAATGTATCTGTTCTCTCATGTCTTTGATGTCCTGAACAACACAAAACCAAAAACAAAAATTAAAAACACAAGAAAAATCCTAAGCAATATGTACAGGGATACCTTTGGGAATTCCTCACAAGTGAGCTTGTTTAAAGTCACTGAGCTTGACTTTTATGCCTTTTAGGCTTTGGGAGGCTCGTAGAGAGGTATGGAGGACCCCTCTGGTGTCTCTTGATCAGCTAGGTAGCGCTTGACACGTTGACCGTTCACAGTGAACTCGCTGCCATCCTTGTTCAGGAGAGTGATCGCACCGAATGGCAAAACATCCTTGATTTCAAATGGTCCAGACCATCTGGACTTGAGCTTTCCAGGAAACTGTTTCAG
>NW_006238915.1:60871-61173 GCF_000375325.1 Capsella rubella | reverse complement strand
CAACCTTGTGATCGTTGGTGGGACTTGCAATGGCTTCAACCCATTTTAAAACATAATCAACTGCGACCAGAATGTAGGCATTGCCGTTTGATGGAGGGTTGAACGGTCCCATGAAATCAATTCCCCAAACATCAAAAATTTCTACTTCAAAAATCGGGTTCTGAGGCATCTCATTCCTTCTGTTGATGTTACCCATCCTCTGGCAGGCGTCACACTTGGTGATGAAACTGTTTGTATACTTGAACAACGTTGGCCACCAAAGGCCTGCTTGCAGAACCTTTTGAACTGTTTTGAATGTAGCG
>NW_006238915.1:58489-60771 GCF_000375325.1 Capsella rubella | reverse complement strand
CTGAACCTCTCTTGTACAAGTAAGGTTCATCCCAGAAGTAGTGGTTGACATCTCTGAAAAACTTCTTTTTTCTATTAGGATCCATGTCTGCAGGAATCTCTCCACAGACCTTGTAGTTCACCACATCCGCATACCAGGGCATACTCTCTGAATTGACTGCTAGTCATTGAATCTCCTTCATAGCCATTCCTGTTTGATGCATCTTCTTACATATCTCAACAACCATAAGATGTTCTTCAGGCATAGAGTCATCAATAGGGATTGGATCTTCTATTCTCATTCTGGACAGGTGATCAGCAACGCCGTTCTCTATCCCCTTCTTATCAACAATCTCCATATCAAACTCCTGGAGTAGAAGTATCCATCTCAGCAGTCTCGGCTTGGTATCCTTCTTGGAGTATATATGCCTAAGCGCAGCATGGTCTGTGTAGACTACAACTTTTGATCCTACCAAGTAACTTCTGAATTTCTCGAACGCAAAGACTACAGCCAAGAACTCTTTCTCTGTTGTCGCATATCTCCCTTGTGTCTCATCAAGGGTTCTGCTCACATAATAGATGACATGCAGTTTCTTCTCTATTCGCTGCCCCAACACAGCCCCTACTGCATAATCTGAGGCATCACACATTATCTCAAAAGGATGATCCCAATCTGGAGCTTGGACTATTGGTGCTGAGACTAACGCTTCCTTGATCTTGTTGAAAGCTTTCAGACAGCTCTCATCAACAACAAACTCGTCCTCCTTGCACAGCAGTCTTGTAAGGGGTCTTGCAATTTTTGAGAAGTCCTTGATGAATCTTCTGTAAAACCCAGCATGCCCAAGAAAACTCCTTATATCCTTGACTGACTTTGGAGGCTGCAACTGCACCATGACATCAATCTTTGCCTTATCAACCTCAATCCCTTTCTCTGATACCTTGTGTCCCAACACTATCCCCTCGTTCACCATGAAGTGACACTTCTCCCAATTAAGCACCAGGCTTGTCTCCTCACATCTTGCTAATACCCTGCAGAGATTCAACAAACATGAGGAGAAGGAGGAGCCGTACACGGAAAAATCATCCATGAATACCTCCACCATCTCCTCTATCAAATCCGAGAATATAGAGGTCATACACCTCTGAAATGTTGCAGGTGCATTACACAAACCAAAAGGCATGCGTCTGTAGGCAAATGTGCCATAGGGACAAGTGAAAGTAGTCTTTTCCTGATCATTTGTGTGGATAGGAATTTGGAAAAATCCGCTATACCCATCAAGGAAACAGTAGTAGGGATGATTAGCTAATCGTTCTAACATTTGATCAATGAAAGTAAGAGGAAAATGATCTTTCCTAGATGCAGCATTCAGTTTTCTGTAATCAATGCACATCCTATGGCCAGTGATAGTCCTAGTGGGGATCAATTCATCTTTTTCATTTTTTATCACTGTAATTCCCCCTTTCTTGGGTACGCAATGTACTAGGGATACCCAAGTACTATCAGAGATAGGATAGATAACCCCAGCATTCAACAGTTTAAGAATTTCTTTTTTCACAACTTCTTTAAGGTTAGGATTCAATCTCCTTTGAGGTTCAATACTTGAGTATGATTCATTTTCCAGATTTATCCTATGCATGCAGAGACTAGGTGAGATCCCCTTGATATCATCTAAGAAATAACCTATGGCCCTTCTATATTTTCTAAGCTCAGTGACTAGCAACTCTAATTCCTCATTACTCAAGCTAGCATTCACAATGACAGGATAAATAGAGTTGGATCCAAGGAATACATACCTCAGTCCTGAGGGTAGCGGTTTGAGCTCAACCTTGGGAGCTTTTAACTCTGACCAGTCATCATCAGGCGCATTGACAGGGTCAACAGCAGGGTGAGTGATCGGGCTGCCACTGACATCATCCTCTACTGTGCATACCTCCTTGACAGACTGATCCAATTCTTCAAAACGTTCTGAATCATCAATTGCCTTGTAGGTATCCAGCAATGTTTCGTAGACCTTTGTCTAAGCATGAAAAAATCCATCTGATCCACTCTTTGTCAAGGCTGTCTTGAGATGATCCTCCTCAGCAAGTTCTTCTAAAAGCTCATCAGCTAGCTGATCCATTGTTGGTTTCTTCATAGACTCTTTGATGTCAAATATCATCTTGAAGTCTTCTCCCAAGCATAAGTCTATCTTTCCCTTCTTAACATCAATGATAGCTCCAGCAGTGGCTAGGAATGGTCTTTCAAGAATCAGGGGATCCTTAGGCTCTTCATCCATTTCTAAAACAACAAAATCTGTAGGGACT
>NW_006238915.1:58184-58389 GCF_000375325.1 Capsella rubella | reverse complement strand
CTTCCAAGAGTCCATGCGGGAGCCTCACTGATCTGTCACCTAGAATGAGAGATATGTTGCATGCCTTGTATCTTGTGAATCCTAAACGCTTAGCAACAGACAACGGCATTAGACTCACAGAAGCTCCAAGATCACATAAGCATCTGCTGAAAGATAGGGGGCCTAGTGAGCAGGGTAGTGTGAAAGATCCAGGATCCTTAAGCTT
>NW_006238915.1:57857-58084 GCF_000375325.1 Capsella rubella | reverse complement strand
CCAACCTTCGTCGACGTCCTTGTTCAGAAAGTTGCCATTGCTGGCAGTGTCAAGCAACATCCGGATCTTTGGGAGAACACCCCGGTAAAGAGTACTGAGGAGAGACTCCTTGGTGAAACCATGATGGGGGCACTGAGACTGATAACTTTTGAAGCGTTCCCAGGCTTCACAAAGCGTTTCTCCATTCTTCTAAGTGAACCCAGAGATCTCATTGCGCAGACGTGCAG
>NW_006238915.1:57456-57757 GCF_000375325.1 Capsella rubella | reverse complement strand
ATAAAACTCTAGTCCAGAAGGGAAACAAAATGAATCTAACATAAACACTCTAGCAAACTAACGTCCTCCACCTAATCTATCCCATCCTCAAGAACCCTAACACTACTCAGACGCAGAAATCATGTTAAACATCATGAAACAAGAGTTGTTCAAAACATGCATAATAATAAAGATGACAGGAAGAGTAACAACAATGATTCAAGAACTAACTGCAAAGTATCAATAACTCAAAAGAAATCTCGATTACAATTCTCAGGATCGTTTGGTGGCTAACAACAAAAACCTAATAAAAACTCGATCC
>NW_006238915.1:56524-56732 GCF_000375325.1 Capsella rubella | reverse complement strand
CAATGTCCTGGTTGCTAAGTCTTTGATGCATGCTTAGAGAACTTTACTTAACGACTTTAGACAAACTCATCAAATCCGAAACTGATTCTATCCCTTGATCTACACATGCATTCAAATCATTCATTCCTTTTAACATTCATTATTCAAGTATATGAATCTGGTTGTGCAAGGCTTAACAAACTCACTTGGCTAGGCAGAAAAAGGTTTT
>NW_006238915.1:55401-55699 GCF_000375325.1 Capsella rubella | reverse complement strand
TGCTAGAGATGCATGAAGAGTGTTTAGAAGTGTGGAGAAAGACTTGTTTAAATTGGGTCCCAAATGGGCTAAGAACTCCGAAACATTGCGTTGAACCACTAAATGACTTATCTAGTATTGTTTGGGTTTAGAATATGTTAGAATACAATCAATTTGATTGATTACAAGAACTATAGATGCATGAAGAGTGTTGGAAGTATGGAGAAAGACTTGTTGAAATTGGGTCCCATATGGGCTAAGAACTCGGAAACATTGCGTTGAACAACTAAATGACTTATCTAGTGTTGTTTGGGTATAA
>NW_006238915.1:51006-53463 GCF_000375325.1 Capsella rubella | reverse complement strand
AAAAAATTTCGACAGAAATTTTCCCGCCAAATTTTATTTTTGACCGCAATAGTACAGGAAATTTAGTACAAAAATCGACATATAATTTAAAAAATAGGAGAAATCACAAATATTATAGGAAAAAAGAAGGAGACTTATGGGAAAAAGTTCTGAAAACGGGCAGTACACCGAAAACATAAACTACCTAATAAATCCAACGTTAGCAAGGTAAGCTCGTTTGCGACTAAGACTTGACACCAATTCTTAGGCCCTAAACTGGCAAAGCTATTTAAGGTTTAGCGTTTGGGGTTTAGGGTTTAGGGTTAGGGTTTAGGGTTAGGGTTTAGGGTTTAGGGTTTAGGGTTTAGGGCTTGGGGTTTAGGATTTGGGGTTTAAGATTTAGGGTTTGCAGTTGGCGGTTTGGGGTAAGCCATGAACTTAAAAATAAGCCAATCAAAATATTTCATGTTTTAATTGGAATTTATAATTTCATATTTTCATATTAAACTCCTTCTTCCTATTCTTTCCACGAAATTTCCCGCCAAAATTTTTTCAGTCAAAAAGTTCCCGCCCAAAAATTTATGACAAAAAATTTCCCGCCAAATTTTATTTTTGACCGAAATAGTACAGGAAATTTGACACATAAATTGACATATAATTTAAAAAATAGGAGAAAATCACAAATATTATAGGAAAAAGAAGGAGACTGTTGGAAAAGAGTTCTGAAAACGGGCAGTACACCGAAAACATAAACTACCTACTAAATCCAACGCTAGCAAGGACAGCTCGTTTGCGACTAAGACTTGACACCAATTCTTAGGCTGGAGCTCGCGAACCCCACCGCAAACCGTCACAGAGATAAAACCCAACCTAGAAC
Organism: Capsella rubella; assembly: GCF_000375325.1. Taxonomy (NCBI): domain Eukaryota; kingdom Viridiplantae; phylum Streptophyta; class Magnoliopsida; order Brassicales; family Brassicaceae; genus Capsella; species Capsella rubella. The sequence goes on along the minus strand of NW_006238915.1, from coordinate 52,607 downwards.
TTTCCTCTTGGAAAAGGTAGATCACCGTAACTAGCCATCAAGGATCTGGTCACAGATCAACCGTTAATCTGTTCGCAAAGTGGTGAACCACCGGTTTGAAGCTCAATTTCCGCAGCAAGACAAATCTATCGCTCACATGCCACTTAGCCAAGAGAAGTCTGATCCAGATCCGCCAAAGCCTTCAACTAGCAGATCGAAGCAACATCATCTCAGGTCGCCGTGAAAGAGAGAAATCGTCTGGCATTGAACGACAGATCCAACCACGCCTTACACCACCATAGAAGAAAAGCGCCCACCACCTGCCTTAATCCCTGCCCATAGGCCCTAGATTGGCAAAGCTATTTAAGGTTTAGGGTTTGGGGTTTCGGGTTTAGTGTTTGGGGTTTAGGGTTTAGGGTTTGCACATGGCGGTTTGGGGTAAGCCATGAACTTAAAAATAAGTCAATCAAAAAATTTCATATTTTAATTGGAATTTATAATTTCATATTTTCATATTAAACCCCTTCTTCCTATTCTTTAGACGAAATTTCCCGCCAAAATTTTTTCAGTCAAAAATTTTCCTGCCAAAATTGTCGGACAAAAAGTTTCCCGCCCAAAAGTTTTTGACAAAACTTTTTACGCCAAAATATTTTTCACGAAAAAAATTTCGACATAAATTTTCCCGCCAAATTTTATTTTTGACCGCAATAGTACAAGAAATTTAGTACAAAAATCGACATATAATTTAAAAAATAGGAGAAATCACAAATATTATAGGAAAAAAGAAGGAGACTTATGGAAAAGAGTTCTGAAAACGGGCAGTACACCGAAAACATAAACTACCTACTAAATCAACCGCTAGCAAGGTAAGCTCGTTTGCGACTAAGAATTGACACCAATTCGTAGGCCCTAAATTGGCAAAGATATTTAAGGTTTAGCGTTTGGGGTTTAGGGTTTAGGGTTAGGGTTTAGGGTTTAGGGTTTAGGATTTAGGGTTTATTGTTTAGGGCTTGGGGTTTAGGATTTGGGGTTTAAGATTTAGGGTTTGCAGTTGGCGGTTTGGGGTAAGCCATGAACTTAAAAATAAGCCAATCAAAAAATTTCATATTTTAATTGGAATTTATAATTTCATATTTTCATATTAAACCCTTTCTTCCTATTCTTTCCACGAATTTTCCCGCCAAAATTTTTTCCGTCAAAAAGTTCCCGCCCAAAAATTTTTGACAAAAATTTTCCGGCCAAATTTTTTTTTTTACCGAAATAGTACAGGAAATTTGACACAGAAATTGACATATAATTTAAAAAATAGGAGAAAATCACAAATATTATAGGAAAAAAGAAGGAGACTGTTGGAAAAGAGATCTGTAAACGGACAGTACACCGAAAACATAAACTACCTACTAAATCCAACGCTAGCAAGGACAGCTCGTTTGCGACTAAGACTTGACACCAATTCTTAAGTTGGGGCTCGCGAACCCCACCGCAAACCGTCATAAAGATCAAACCCAACCTAGAAATTTCCTCTTGGAAAAGGTAGATCACCGTAACTAGCCATCAAGGATCTGGTCACAGATCAACCGTTAATCTGTCCGCAAAGTGCTGAACCCACCGGTTTGAAGCTC
>NW_006238915.1:46387-50898 GCF_000375325.1 Capsella rubella | reverse complement strand
GGTCGCCGTGAAAGAGAGAAATCGTCTGGCATTGAACGACAGTTCCAACCACGCCTTACACCACCATAGAAGAAAGGCGCCCACCACCTGCTTTAATCCCTGCCCATAGGCCCTAGATTGGCAAAGCTATTTAAGGTTTAGGGTTTGGGGTTTAGGGTTTAGGGTTTAGGGTTTAGGGTTTAGGGTTTAGGGTTTAGGGTTTAGGGGTTAGGGTTTAGGTTTTACGGTTGGCGGTTTGGGGTAAGCCATGAACTTAAAAATAAGCCAATCAAAAAATTTCATATTTTAATTGGAATTTATAATTGCATATTTTCATATTAAACCCCTTCTTCTATTCTTTCCACGAAATTTCCCGCCAAAATTTTTTCCGTCAAAAATTTTCCCGCAAAAATTTTCTGACAAAAAGTTTCCCGCCCAAAAGTTTTTGACAAAAATTTTCAAGCAAAAATATTTTTCACAAAAAAAAATTCGACAGAAATTTTCCCGCCAAATTTTATTTTGACCGAAATAGTACAGGAAATTTGACACAAAAATCGACATATAATTTATAAAATAGGAGATATCCCAAATATTATAGGAAAAAAGAAGGAGACTGTTGGAAAAGAGATCTGAAAACGGGCAGTACACCGAAAACATAAAATACCTACTAAATCCAACGCTAGCAAGGATAGATCGTTTGCGACTAAGACATGATACCAATTCTTAGGCTGGACCTCGCGAACCCCACCGCAAACCGTCACAGAGATCAAACCCATCCTAGAACATTCCTCTTGGAAAAGGTAGATCACCGTAACTAGCCATCAAGGGTCTGGTCACAGATCAACCGTTAATATGTTCGCTAAGTGGTGAACCCACCGGTTTGGAGCTCAATTTCCGCAGCAAGACAGATATATCGCTCGCATGCCACTTAGCCAAGAGAAGTCTGATCCAGATCCGCCAAAGCCTTGAACCAGCAGATTGAAGCAACAGCATCTCAGGTCGCCGTGAAAGAGAGAAATCGTCTGGCATTGAACGAAAGATCCAACCACGCCTTACACCACCATAGAAAAAAAGCGCCACCACCTGCTTTAGTCCCTACCCATAACCCCTAGATTGGCAAAGCTATTTAAGGTTTAGGGTTTGGGGTTTGGGGTTTAGGGTTAGGGTATAGGGTTTAGGGTTAGGGTTTAGGGTTTAGGGTTTAGGGTTTAGGGTTTAGGGTTAGGGTTAGGGTTAGGGTTTAAGGTTTAGGGTTTGGGGTTTAGGCTTTTTATGCAACATCGAGCAATGACAGCCCGGGCCGGACAGACGATACGGACGGACGGACGGATGGCGACCGCGAGGGAACGAGTACCGACGGATCGACGAAACCGACGGAACGATCGAACCAGCTCGACAAACTCGATCGATGACTCGATCCAACGCCCCGATCATTGCCCAAGGAGCGATCACTCAAAGCCGACGATCGGAGAAGAATACCCGAGACCAATTCAACCTCTTCCTCTAAGAATACGTCCACGATCTCATCGAGCCAACGACCCAAGACCAAGAGCCTACGTGGACGGTCTTCACCATCACCATTGGTGAAGACGTTTAAGTCGTTAGCGAACGACTGTACTCTTTTTCCTAACTTGGTTTTTATCCCATTGGGTTTTACCGAGAAGGTTTTAACGAGGCAGTTAATCCTAGCGCATCCACGCGTTTTACCAAGGACGCGTGGATTCTATCCTTCTATCCCTATCTTAAAACATTTGAATTTCGAACGTTGGTTTTTGTCCTTACTTTACAATTGTTGTAAGCCGCTCGACCACACACGTGGCCTAGGGCAAATAGGTAGCTCTTTCGGTTCACACCTATTTAAAGGCTGCTTAATCATTTGTAGAGGTTACGCTTGCTTGAATTAAAACCCTAGAGTTATTTCTCTTGCGTCATCTCTTCGTTCCTCTAAAGGCCTCTCGCCGCTAAAAGGTCCGAAAACCCTCAACGTTCGAACGAGCCGGGCTCAGCGACGTTGAGGCAACCGTATCACGAGTCTCCTCATCACTCGTGTGTTGTTGCATCGACCCATTCATCACCCACCGAGAGCGTCTCTCATTTGTAGGAGAGCGTTTTCCCGCATCACGCATCCTCGTCGTTCCGTCCGACAGCCCGCTGCACCGCTCGAGGCGTCCGAACCAAAACTCGATCCATCGAGCGTATCCGGAGGTTCATCAGTGGTATCAGAGCTGAAGGTCCTAACAACAGGTTGTATCTATCCTTTTCGAGTTTACTTTTCGTTTAACGTCATCGCCTTAGTTTTTGTATCGGTAGAAACTAGTAAAGATCGAGACTTTTCTGGGTTCTATTGTGTTCGTCGTGTTTTCTTCGATGTTTTCTTGAAAAATCAGATTTTGATTCGATAAAGTGTTTTGCTTTTTGTTAGATCCGGTTTTGAAACGTGTTTGGGTCTTAGATCTGAGCACGTGTAGAGTTATTTGTTCGATCTAACGTTGTTTTCGCTTTTTACCAATCATTTGGCTGACACGCTCGAGCTTTTTGCTTTATTGGCGTGTGTACTGAAAAAGTTGTTTGTCTTTTATCGATCCGGGTACGACAGCCATCGATCCGGTCAAACCGTCATCGCAGCCGTCCGTGTACCCGACGAAAGCGACCGACCCCAGTACTACCCGCAACGGAGCATCTTGCGAATAACGCTCGAGCGACCCGATCCAACGTTATCCGACCCTCGTTTCCAACCATCCGCGATCGAAGAATACATTTCTCCGGACAGTTACCCGACGAGTATCCGGACACTAAGCCACCTATGGAGGATCCTCATCCTCCCGACGCTGAACCACTACCCCCACCCGAGCTCGGTGCTGTCTTGCCCGAGTTCCAAGAAGAGCTGACACGGATACGGGAGAGGTTGACCCGTATCGAGGAGAGTCACGTGCCTCCGGGCGCACCCTTGCGAGCAGTCAGTGGGCGACAACAACAACCTCACTACGAGCCGGAACAACTCGAGTCTTCCGGAGATGAGCGACGTCCTCGCCCCCGCGGACGATATGAGGGTCGACCCGAAGATCCTCGAGCGCAAGAACCCGGACACATACTATCCGTTCCGACGTTCGCCGGTAAAGTCGATCCCGAAGCATATCTTGATTGGGAGAGACGAATGGACCACGTCTTCTCGTGTTACAACTACAACGAGCGACGGCAAGTCACCTATGCTGCTGCTCAACTAACCGACCATGCTCTCACTTGGTGGGATCGAGACATGGCCGAACGAAGACGAAATCTCGAGCCGGCTATCTCGACTTGGGAAGCCATGAAGAACATAATGCGAAGGAAATACGTACCACCACTATACCATCGTGATCTCCATAAGCGATTCCGACGTCTCACTCAAGGCACCAAGTCGGTCGAGGAATACTATGAAGACTTCGAGCATTTGCGGAACCGGCTCCAGCTCGACGGATCTGAGGAAACCCTTATGGCGCAATTCCTCGATGGACTACAAGATCGAATCGCGAGAAAGGTCGAGAGACAACCCTACGCCGGTATCGAAGAGCTCCTACACCTCGCGATGCAATGTGAGCAACAAATCAAGCGAAAGGTTGCTACCTTGAGTCGAAGCCGAGTCCAAGGAACCCCGAGCTGGTCACCAAGTGCTTCGCCCGTTAGCAAGCCCCAAGACAAGCAAAAGGCTGCTGTTGTCGAGTCTCGGTTCAGACCGAGAGAAAATAACAACGATGCTCGGGCCGACCCGAGATGACAACCTACCGAGACGCGCAGCCGAGATATTATTTGCTTCAAGTGTCAAGGCAGAGGGCATATGGCGAGAGATTGTCCAAACCCACGAACAATGATCATCACCGCAGCTGGAGAGGTCGAGTCTCAAGATGAAGCCGACGACCCGATCGAGCAGAATCCGGTTGGCGAGATCGAAGAAGCCATCGCGGAACCCGAAGTTGGCGAGTTGCTTGTCATCCGGAGGATCCTTAGCGTCTCGCAACAGCCCGATGATACCAATCAGCGCGACAACCTCTTCCACACCCGTTGCACTGTAAGTGGGAAGGTTTGTGGCTTGGTCATAGATGGTGGCTCGTGTACCAATGTCGCGAGCACCTACATGGTCAAGAAACTCTCTTTAACGACCACAAACCATCCTCGGCCTTATAAGCTTAAGTGGTTGAATGACAAGACCGTGTGATACTAGGATTTTTCTATCAATTACCCTAGACTACTATCATGTCATTGCAGTACAATAGGTATCAATCCAATCAGGTGTGATGCTAGCAATCAAGATATATCAGAAATGATTAAGTCAAGCAAGCATAAATGATTTTTGGTTTTCAGTGAACCTAAGCGAACATGTTAAACATGTGATAAATGTAAAGCTGTAAAACATAGACTACCATGCATAAACTAAAACGTAACGATTATTGATACTGGCAAGAAAACAAAGCAGACCAAGTAAATAACAAGAGAATTAAACAGAAAGCACAAATGGATAGAAGATCCCGAGGATGAGGTTATTGATGTAGGTGGAG
>NW_006238915.1:45854-46287 GCF_000375325.1 Capsella rubella | reverse complement strand
TATCAAACTGCAAACATTCTAATCCCTAGACAATGAACTTCTAATACTAGTCAATCCAATCTCTTGGCAGAAACTATCAAGTTTACAACACTTCCTAATCTCAATTCTCATTGATGAAACATGCAGTAAACAGGCATGAAGAAACAGCTCATTACTGTCAATAAACATCTTAGACAACCAATCTCTTGGGCTAAGCATGTAAATCTCTGGCACTAGTTGGTTCAGACATTTCATCATATACCTTTCGGGTATGAAATGTCTATGACCTAGTTCCAATTGATCAGAGAAGAACTAGCTAATAAAACTCTATTCCAGAAGGGAAACAAAACTAATCTAACATAAACACTCTAGCAAACTAACATCCTCCACCTAATCTATCCCATCCTCAAGAACCCTAACACTACTCAGACGCAGAAATCATAATAAACATCAT
>NW_006238915.1:45302-45699 GCF_000375325.1 Capsella rubella | reverse complement strand
AAATCAACTCCATCCCTTGGGCAATCCAAATGAGACCTATTTATAACAATGTTTAGGAAAACCTTAAAACATAAAACGACAACGTAAAAGCGGTTTAAAAGTTGTAATGGTCATGTCGGTCGAGTGAGCGTGTCGAGTAACACTTAATTTCTTCTCTGCATCATTTCATACTCGACCGTGTTCCTCGAGTGATCGTGTCGAGTGACCTGTGAAACCATCAGCTACTTCTTTGCTTTGTTCGATCATGTCACTCGAGTGAGTGCATCGAGTGACAAGTGGTTCTGCTTCGCTTCCCTTCTGCTCGATCTGCCACTCGATGGTATACGTCTGCTTCTCACTCGATCGTCGATGTAACTGCAACGCATCCTTGCTTCTCACTCGATCGACCCACTCGATC
>NW_006238915.1:42938-45202 GCF_000375325.1 Capsella rubella | reverse complement strand
CTCCTAAGTACCTGAAACACTGCAAATATGCACAATGTATGCAAGATATGCATGATATGCATAAAACCTACCTAAGTATGTAAAACATGCAGAAAGGGATCAATATGATGCGAATCAACAAGTGAATGATGCTGAAAAGATGATGAATGCATGCTCAAAAAGCGATGAAATACAGACTTATCACCGTGATTCAAGTTAATGAACAAGTCACGGTTCCTTTTGCCATCGGTCCGTATCAAGACCAAGTCTTGTGCGATGTAGTACCGATGCAAGCTAGCCACGTCCTCTTAGGACGTCCATGGCAGTTTGATAAGGGAACCAACCATTGCGGTCGATCCAACCAATACTCTTTTATGCATGATAATAAACGTATTTGTTTAACACCTTTGTTACCATCCGAAGTTAATGAAATGCAATCGAAACTGTCTAAGGAAACCGGCACTAAAAGAATTTTTTGATTAATCCTAGTGTAGTTAGAAGATCCCTAAGTGATCCGACTTGTAAAATGCTACTCATGGTTTTTAAAGATGATGTGATTGTAGGTCCTAAGGAACCCTACGTACCGGACGAGATCAAATCCATCTTGGAGAAGTACAAGGACGTGTTTCCGGAAGAACTACCCAAGGGTTTGCCTCCAATCCGAGGCATCGACCATCAGATCGATTTAATACCGGGTGCTCAACTTCCCAACCGTCCCGCGTATCGAGTCAACCCGGACGAGGCTAAAGAATTGGAGCGAAAAGTAGCCGACCACATGAAGCAAGGCTATGTTCGGGAAAGTCTCAGTCCATGTGCCGTTCCTGTTCTTCTCGTGCCCAAGAAAGATGGGTCGTGGCGAATGTGCGTGAATTGTCGAGCCGTCAACAATATCACGATCAAGTATCGACACCCGATCCCGCGCTTAGACGACATGCTCGATGAGTTGAGTGGGTCCGTAATCTTTTCCAAGATCGATCTCAAGAGTGGTTACCATCAAGTCAGGATGAAGGAGGGGGACGAGTGGAAGACAGCATTCAAAACCAAACAAGGATTGTACGAATGGTTGGTGATGCCGTTCGGACTCTCCAACGCTCCCTCGACCTTCATGCGGTTAATGAATCAGGTTCTTCGAACCTTTATTAATAAGTTTGTAGTAGTATATTTTGATGATATTTTGATTTACAGTAAGTGCCTAGAGGAGCACTTGGATCACCTCGAGATGGTGATCCAAACCCTCCAAGAGGCGAGATTATACGCAAATCTCACGAAATGTGTTTTTGGGGCTAATGAACTTGTGTTTCTAGGTTTTGTTATTAGTGCACAGGGGCTCAAAGTAGATACTGAGAAGATCAAGGCTATTGAGGAATGGGCAACACCAAATAGTATCGCACAAGTTCGGAGTTTTCACGGGTTAGCAAGTTTCTATCGGCGATTCGTCCGAGACTTCAGCACCATCGCCGCACCCCTCACCACCGTGATCAAAAAGAATGTCGAGTTTCAGTGGGGAGATGCCCAGGAAAGAGCCTTCCAAGAGTTGAAGCAGAAGCTTACTGAAGCTCCCTTGTTGGTCCTTCCGGATTTCAACAAAACATTCGAGGTGGAGTGCGATGCATCGAATGTGGGGATCAGAGCTGTCCTTACTCAAGGTGGGAGGCTTGTCGCCTACTTTAGCGAGAAGCTAAGCGGAGCTACCCTCAACTACCCGACGTACGATAAGGAGCTCTATGCTTTAGTCCGGGCGATGGAAACTTGGCAACATTATCTCCTACCTCGAGAATGTGTTATCCACACCGACTATGAAACCTTGAAGCATCTACGGGGCCAGACCAACTTGAAGAAGAGACATGCCAAATGGTTAGAGTTCATCGACGCCTTCTGTAGCATCCGTGTCCGGGTATTCTAGTCGAGCTTGTGATCGAGGATTGAGATCAATGCTCGAAGGATTATCGAAGGAAAAGCTATGGATCGAAGGTTTATCGATAGTGATCAATATTCAGCGATGGAAATCAAGTGTACCGAGAAAATCTATGTAAGCTGAAGAGTTTATCGAGTGTTCCGTGTTTTTCGGAGAAAACTGACGGTTACTCGGTCTGAGCGTGATTTTCGGACAAGGGTGGTCGGTAGCCGACAGGTCTGGTCGAGAATCCGACAAGCTTGGTCGAGCAATTATCGATGACCGAGATGATGCGTGTGAATTGTTCGAGAGAATTGGCGGGAACGGTTACTTTCTTGATAAAACACGCGGATCTGAGTTAAGTGGCAGTTACTTGACGGTTTCTGAAGGA
>NW_006238915.1:42515-42838 GCF_000375325.1 Capsella rubella | reverse complement strand
CTGGGTTAAATGTGGAGGAGGATCTGTTGTCGATGGTCTGGATGGCAAAGTTGGATCGAGAGACATCGAGAGAAAGGTGATCATCGTCGAGGATGAAGATTCATTGGAGATTCTCATCGATAAACGAGTAGTTTATCGAGAATGCGGTTCTAGGGTCAACTAGGGTCGATGGAAGTTAAGTATGAAGATCGGATCTGGGTTATATCGAGCGAACGAGCAGTTATAGTCGATATCAGATGGCTTATCGTCGAGAAATAGCGTTAAGTATCGAGGATACGAAGAGAGTTCGAGTTCTGAAAGGAAATCTGTCGAGATAAGTCAGT
>NW_006238915.1:41495-41897 GCF_000375325.1 Capsella rubella | reverse complement strand
TCGTCGTCGGAAGTTTATCGGAATTTTAGTCTCCGGCGAGGTAGAATTTCTGTGTGTTCTGTGGTCGGAGTCCTAGTAGCGAGGACGGGGTATTATACCTTCCCCTATGTGATCGTAGTCGGTTCTAGGACAGAGTCTTGTATGGAAGCTTGGCTTGTCTAGTTCGATTAGACGCGGTTAATGCTATGGAAAAGCATTTGTGATCTGTTTGGTATACTTGATCGGCGAGATGATCGAGTAAGAAGTTGTGTGGTTAAGGTTTTCTGAGAATGTTAGTGCCATCTGTTTAGAAGTCTGAGTTGGGAGGTGTCTAGTTAGTGATCGGAAATCACTAAGTTGAAGTGATCGGGTATCACTAAGTTAGCTACTAACTTGATCAATTCATCGGAAATGGTTGATCGA
>NW_006238915.1:40007-40524 GCF_000375325.1 Capsella rubella | reverse complement strand
AAGATGAACTGCCCATAGTATCAACCATAATACGCTCGGAGTGATGGTTATGAATCTGATGCATCGTCTACGGGAACTTTGAGGGTTTGCCGAGACATGTATGTTTGATCGTCGGTGGGAACATAGAGTGTTCGCCGAGATGTGTCTGTTATGTTGTCTACGGAAACTTGGAAAGTTTGCCGAGACATGTCGGTTATATTGGTATCGGGTATTTTGTGAGATTGCCGAGCCATGTCTGATGTTTGTCTGTGAGGACTTAGAGAGTCTGTTTAGATTTATCTGTCCGGTGGGAACGGGTGGTGTTCACCATTGGAATTTTGTTAGGAAGACTTTGGGAATAAGTGAGTTCGCCGAAGCGTGTGTGTGAAAAGTTTTGCGAAGACTCGTTCTACCAAGGTGTTTTGTTCATTGTTGGTAGAAACTTGTTGGTCAATTTCTGTGGAATTGGTAAAGTCCATGGGAATAAAGGTGATTCCAGGAAAAATCTGTATACGTCAAGGGAGTAGTGGAAATACTC
>NW_006238915.1:39261-39907 GCF_000375325.1 Capsella rubella | reverse complement strand
TGTGAAAACTATAACTTGGTGGAAACCGAGATAATAGTTATGTTTCTGAGCGATTGGAGATGGTCAAATTTTGGGGTCGGATAAGTTATGTTGAGCATTCGTACTTAAGAGATGGTTGAGGTGAAACGGGTGAGGTGCTTCGAGACTTTGTGTGTCTAAGGCATAATTGTGAACCAATAGACTCTTTGGAGAGTAGAATGGCTTAACTAATTAGGAAAAAGGAAATTCCAAATGTGGTTAATCGGTGTTCGATCATGGTTTGGTTGGAACAAGAATTCGGTTTCTGAGTTAGTGTTCAGAATGTGTGTTTGGGCAACGGAAGTGTCGTGCATAGGTATTACCGAGGAATGATGGTCGGACAGGAAGTGGTCGAGGGCTTTCTGTTATATGTCCGGGTAAGACAAGTCCGATGTCAGAATCAAGTCTTTGGAAGATTGTGATCGGAAATGATGGGTTAGGTTGAAGAGACTAATGCCAAACTTGTGAGTGGAGTTGTAGAGAACTGAGGTAAGTCAGAAAAGCTATTGGAATGAAGTGTCATTGTTGGTGCTTGCTTGATTACCGAGATTTCTGCTCCTAAGTGTTGTTGAAAAGAGTTTAAAGATTGGAATGAGATTCCAATAACCACCGAATTCGAGGAAGAATT
>NW_006238915.1:36220-38401 GCF_000375325.1 Capsella rubella | reverse complement strand
GAATTTTAGTCTCCGGCGAGGTAGAATTTCTGTGTGTTCTGTGGTCGGAGTCCTAGTAGCGAGGACGGGGTATTATACCTTCCCCTATGTGATCAAGTACAAGAAGGGGAAGAGAACATTGTGGCCGATGCCTTGTCGAGGCGACACTCCTTGATCACTACGATGGACGCGACCATCCTTGGTTTCGAAGGGTTAAAGGATCAGTATGAGAACGACCCGGAGTTTGGCGAGTGTTATAGGGAACATGGGAAAGCTAATTTTGATCGCTTCTTCATCCACGATGGGTTCTTGTTCCGGGAGCATCGGCTTTGTGTTCCGGACGGATCGATACGAGAGCTTCTTCTCCGAGAAGCACATGGTGGAGGATTGACCGGGCACTTTGGGGTGGCCAAAACGTTGGCTGTGCTACGGGAACACTTCTATTGGCCCAAGATGAAGCGAATGATCGAGAAGTTTTGCAGCCGTTGTCTAATTTGTCAGAAGGCTAAGTCGACAACTCGACCGCACGGACTATACACCCCGCTCCCGATTCCGGAAAGTCCTTGGGTCGATCTATCAATGGATTTCGTTCTCGGTCTCCCGATCATCGACAACAAGGACACCATTTTTGTGGTGGTCGACAGATTTTCAAAGATGGCTCACTTCATCCCTTGCCACAAGTCCAACGATGCGATGCACATTGCCAACCTCTTCTTCCGGGACGTGGTCAAGCTCCATGGAATTCCTCGCACGATCGTGTCAGATCAAGACAAGAAGTTTCTCGGACACTTTTGGCGGACCTTGTGGAAGAAGCTCGGGACAAAACTCTTGTATTCAACCGCCGCCCATCCCCAAACCGACGGCCAGACCGAAGTGACCAATCGCACTTTAGGTGCTTTGCTGCAAACGACCCTTGCTCAAAATAAGGGATCATGGATCGACTGCCTTCCATTCATCGAGTTCGCCTATAATCGATCCGAGCACTCGGCGACGAAGACTTCTCCTTTCGAAGTGGTGTACGGGTTCAAGCCTCTAACCCCTTTGGATCTCCTTCCCATACCTTTGGATCCTATTATCAGTATTGAGGGAGTGGAGAAAAGCAAGTATGTTCGGGAGTTTCACGAGAAGATCCGCAAGAACATCGAGAAGAAGACCGAGCACTACGTCCGACAAGCCAACAAGCGCCGCAAACCGATGATCTTTCCACCGGGAGATTGGGTGTGGCTTCATCTTCGCCCGGAGAGGTTCAAAACCCGAAGGAAGGACAAGCTCAGTCATGGAGGCGACGGACTGTTCCAAGTCACCGAGCGGATCAACGACAACGCCTACCGTCTCGCACTACCGGGTGAGCCTTTAATATCTACCTCCTTTAATGTCACTGACTTATCTCCGTTTGATGTAGGGGACGAAGAACATTTTTGAGGACAAAACCCTTTGAAGGGGGGAGGGATGATGTGACATCGAGCAATGATAGCTCGGGCCGGACGGACGGATGGCGACCGCGAGGGAACGAGTACCGACCGAGCGAGATACGGACGGATCGACGAAACCGACGGAGCGATCGAACCAGCTCGACAAACTCGATCGATGACTCGATCTAACGCCCCGATCATTGCCCAAGGAGCGATCACTCGAAGCCGACGATCGGAGAAGAATACCCGAGACCAATTCAACCTCTTCCTCCAAGAATACTTCCACGATCTCATCGAGCCAACGACCCAAGACCAAGAGCCTACGTGGACGGTCTTCACCATCACCATTGGTGAAGACGTTTAAGTCGTTAGCGAACGACTGTACTCTTTTTCCTAACTCGGTTTTTATCCCATTGGGTTTTACCGAGAAGGTTTTATCGAGGAAGTTAATCCTAGCGCATCCACACGTTTTACCAAAGACGCGTGGATTCTATCCTTCTATCCTTATCTTAAAACATTTGAATTTCGAACGTTGGTTTTTCGGTTCGCACCTATTTAAAGGCTGCTTAAACATTTGTAGAGGTTACGCTTGCTTGAATTAAAACCCTAGAGTTATTTCTCTTGCGTCATCTCTTCGTTCCTCTAAAGGCCTCTCGCCGCTTAAAGGTCCGAAAACCCTCAACGTTCGAACGAGCCGAGCTCAACGACGTTGAGGCAACCGTATCACGAGTCTCCTCATCACTCGTGTGTCGTTGCATCAACCCATTCATCACCCACCGAGAGCGTTTTC
>NW_006238915.1:34935-36120 GCF_000375325.1 Capsella rubella | reverse complement strand
TTCCGTCAAAAATTTTCCCGCCAAAATTTTCCGACAAAAAGTTTCCCGCCCAATAGTTTTTGACAAAAATTTTCACGCAAAGTGGTGAACCCACCGGTTTGGAGCTCAATTTCCGTAGCAAGACAGATCTATCGCTCACATGCCACTTAGCCAAGAGAAGTCTAATCCAAATCCGCCAAAGCCTTAAACCACCAGATTGAAGCAACATCATCTCAGGTCGCCGTGAAAGAGAAAAATCGTCTAGCATTGAACGACATATCCAACCACGCCTTACATCATCATAGAAGAAAAGCGCCCACCATCTGCTTTAATCCCTGCCCATAGGTCTTAGATTGGCAAAGCTATTTAAGGTTTAGGTTTTGGGGTTTAGGGTTTAGGGTTAGGGTTTAGGGTTTAGGGTTTAGGGTTTAGGGCTTGGGGTTTAGGGTTTGGGGTTTAGGGTTTAGGGTTTGCAGTTGGCGGTTTGGGGTAAGCCATGAACTTAAAAATATGCCAATAAAGAATTTCATATTTTAATTGGAATTTTTAATTTCATATTTTCATATTAAACCCTTTCTTTCTATTCTTTGCACGAAATTTCTCGCCAAAATTTTTTCCGTCAAAAAGTTTCCAGCAAAAATTTTCCGACAAAAAGTTTCCCGCCCAAACTTTTTTAACAAAAATTTTCACGCAAAAATATTTTTCACAAAAAAAAATTCGACAGAAACTTTCCTGCCAAATTTTATTTTTGACCGAAATAGTACAGGAAATTTGACACAAAAATCGACATAGAATTTATAAAATAGGAGAAATCCCAAATATTATAAGAAAAAAAAAGGAGACTGTTGGAAAAGAGATCTGAAAACGGGCAGTACACCGAAAACATAAAATACCTACTAAATCCAACGCTAGCAAGGATAGCTCGTTTGCGACTAAGACATGACACCAATTCTTAGGCTGGAGCTCGCGAACCCCACCGCAAACCGTCACAGAGATCAAACCCAACCTAGAACTTTCCTCTTGGAAAAAGTAGATCACCGTAACTAGCCATCAAGGATCTGTCACAGATCAACCGTTAGTCTGTTCGCAAAGTGTTGAACCCACCGGTTTGAAGCTCAATTTCCGCAGCAAGACAGATCTATCGCTCACATGCCACTTAGCCAAGAGAAGTGTGATCCAGATCCGCCAAAGCCTTCAACCAGCAGA
>NW_006238915.1:26367-34732 GCF_000375325.1 Capsella rubella | reverse complement strand
TTTAAGGTTTAGGGTTTGGGTTTAGGGTTTAGGGTTTAGGGTTTAGGGCTTGGGGTTTAGGGTTTGGGGTTTAGGGTTTAGGGTTTGCAGTTGGTGGTTTGGGGTAAGCCATGAACTTAAAAATAAGCCAATCAAAAAATTTCATATTTTAATTGGAATTTATAATTTCATATTTTCATATTAAACCCCTTCTTCCTATTCTTTCCACGAAATTTCCCGCCAAAATATTTTCCGTCAAAAATTTTCCCGCCAAAATTTTCTGACAAAAAGCTTCCCGCCCAAAAGTTTTTGACAAAAATTTTCACACCAAAATTTTTCACCAAAAAATTTCGACAGAAATTTTCCCGCCAAATTTTATTTTTGACCGAAATAGTACAGGAAATTTGACACATAAATCCACATATAATTTAAAAATTGGAGAAATCAAAAATATTATAGGAAAAAAGAAGGAGATTGTTGGAAAAGAGATCTGAAAACGGGTAGTACACCGAAAACATAAACTACCTACTAAATCCAACGCTAGCAAGGACAGCTCGTTTGCGACTAAGACTTGACACCAATTCTTAGGCTGGGACTCGCGAACCCCACCGCAAACCGTCATAGAGATCAAACCCAACCTAGAAGTTTCCTCTTGGAAAAGGTAGATCACCGTAACTAGCCATTTAGGATCTGATCATAGATCAACCGTTAATCTGTTCGCAAAGTGCTGAACCCACCGGTTTCAATCTCAATTTCCGCAGCAAGACAGATCTATCGCTCACATGCCACTTAGCCAAGAGAAGTCTGATCCAGATCTACCAAAGCCTTCAACCAGCAGATCGAAACAACATCATCTCAGATCGCCGTGAAAGAGAGAAATCGTCTGGCATTGAACGACAGATCCAACCACGCCTTACACCACCATAGAAGAAAAGCGCCCAAAACCTGCTTTAATCCCTGCCCATAGGCCCTAGATTGGCAAAGCTGTTTCAGGTTTAGGGTTTGGGGTTTAGGGTTTAGGGTTTAGAATTAGGGTTTAGGGTTTAGGGTTTAGGGTTTAGGGTTTAGAATTAGGGTTTAGGGTTTAGGGTTTAGGGTTTAGGGTTTAAGGCTTGGGGTTTAGGGTTTGGGGTTTAGGGTTTAGGGTTTGCAGTTGGCGGTTTGGGGTAAGCCATGAACTTAAAAATAAGCCAATCAAAAAATTTCACATTTTAATTGGAATTTATAATTTCATATTTTCATATTAAACCCCTTCTTCCTATTCTTTCCACGAAATTTCCCGCCAAAATTTCTTCCGTCAAAAATTTTCCCGCCAAAATTTTCCGACAAAAAGTTTCCCGCCCAAAAGTTTTTGACAAAAATTTTCACGCCAATATATTTCTTACCAAAACAATTTCGACAGAAATTTTCCCGCCAAATTTTATTTTTGACCGAAATAGTACAGGAAATTTGACACATAAATCGACATATAATTTAAAAAATAAGAGAAATCACAAATATTATAAGAAAAAAGAAGGAGACTATTGGAAAAGAGATCTGAAAACGGGCGGTAAACCGAAAACATAAACTACCTACTAAATCCAACGCTAGCAAGGACAGCTCGTTTGCAACTAAGACTTAACACCAATTCTTAGGCTGGAGCTCGCGAACCCCACCGCAAACCGTCATAGAGATCAAACCCAACCTAGAACTTTCCTCTTGGAAAAGGTAGATCACCGTAACTAGCCAACAAGGATCTGGTCACAGATCAACCGTTAATCTGTTCGCAAAGTGCTGAACCCACCGGTTTGAAGCTCAATTTCCGCAGCAAGACATATCTATCGCTCACATGCCACTTAGCCAGGAGAAGTCTGATCCAGATCCGCCAGAGCCTTCAACCAGCCGATCGAAGCAACATCATCTCAGGTCGCCGTGAAAGAGAAAAATCGTCTGGCATTGAACGACAGATCCAGCCACGCCTTACACCACCATAGAGGAAAAGCGCCCACCACCTGCTTTAATCCCTGCCCATAGGCCCTTGATTGGCAAAGCTATTTATGGTTTAGGGTTTGGGGTTTAGGGTTTGGGTTTAGGGTTTAGGGTTTAGGGCTTGGGGTTTAGGCTTTGGGGTTTAGGGTTTAGGGTTTGCAGTTGGCGGTTTGGGGTAAGCCATGAACTTAAAAATAAGCCAATCAAAAATTTCATATTTTAATTGGAATTTATAATTTCATATTTTCATATTAAACCCCTTCTTCCTATTCTTTCGACGAAATTTCCCGCCAAAATATTTTCCGTCAAAAATTTTCCCACCAAAATTTTCTGACAAAAAGCTTCCCGCCCAAAAGTTTTTGACAAAAATTTTCACGCCAAAATATTTTTCACCAAAAAAATTTCGAAAGAAATTTTCCCGCCAAATTTTATTTTTGACCGAAATAATACAGGAAATTTGACACATAATATAGAGTTTATGAGAGAATGTGATGTTTATTATTAGTGACTGTCGAGGTATATATACAACAGTAAGACTTGGGGACTAGGTCTATAACATAAATACAAGATATATACTTTACATATTTAGGGAGATACGATATGATTCCTCTACATCCTCCCTCAAGATGGTGGGGCTTTGGACACACCAATCTTGGATGACAACTTGGAAAACGGAGCACGAGCCAGAGGTTTTGTTAATGCATCAGCAAGCTGGTCTTTGGTGGAGACATGAGCTACTCGCAGTGTGCCGGCAGCGATCTGGTTCCGAATGAAGTGATAGTCAAGGACGAGATGCTTCATCCTCGAGTGAAAAACCGGATTTTCACAGAGGTAGGTGGCGCCAACATTATCACAATAGATCACTGGCGGGGATGTGATCTCATAACCAAGTTCCGTAAGTAAACTGCAAACCCATCGGACCTCCGCTGAAGTGTTCGCAACAGAGCGATACTCCGCCTCCGTAGACAAACGAGCAACACCTTTTTGCTTCTTTGATGACCAGGAGACTGGATTTTTACCAATGTACACAATATTAGCATGAGTGGAGATGTAGTCATCCCTGTCACCAGCCCAGTCCGCATCAGAAAATGCATGAATGGTGGCGGAGTTGCGACGATGGAAGAAAATGCCATAGTCAGGAGTACCGGCCAAGTAGCGGAGAAGACGCTTTGCTGCTTGCCAGTGATTAGAGGTTGGACGGTGCATGAATTGAGATAAACGATTTACCGCATATGAGATATCTGGTCTAGTGAAAGCCAAATATTGTAAACTTCCAACCACAGTGCGATACTCCGTCGGATCAGATAGAATAACGCCGGAGTAGAGTGAGAGTTTGGGTGTCGTCGCCATTGGTGTCTGAACAGGCTTGGCATCCAGCATGTGATGACGAGTGAGAAGATCCAAAATGTAGCGACGTTGAGTGAGGTGAAGACCCAAGTGTGTACGGCGAGCTTCAAGACCAAGAAAATAATGGAGGTCTTCTGGATCTTTGATGATGAACCTAGTAGCAAGGGACTCCAGAGTCTTGCGAATAAGACCGTGATCGTTGCCAGTAACGATGATATCATCGACATATACTAGAAGATATACGATGCTGCGGCCATGACGAAGTATGAAGAGAGAGGCATCAGCAAGAGAGTTGACGAAACCCGTACCGAGAAGAAATGTTTTTAGCTCCTGGTACCAAGCACGAGGTGCTTGTTTCAAACCGTAGAGTGCTTTGTGAAGGCGGCAAACATGATTTGGACGATTCACATCAACAAAGCCCTGTGGTTGTTTGATATACACTTCGTCGGTGAGAGTGCCTTGAAGGAAAGCATTGTTGACATCAAGTTGCTGAATTGGCCAATCACAAGTCACCGCTGTTTGAAGCACGATACGTATCGTTGTTGCCTTGATCACTGGACTGAACGTTTCGGTGTAGTCAATGCCTTTGTGTTGATTGAACCCTCGAGCTACTAGTCTCGCCTTGTGCCTGTCAATAGAACCATCAGGCAAATATTTAAGCTTAAATATCCATTTTGTATCAATAACGTTCTGTTGCGGAGCCGGAGGGACAAGAGACCAGGTGGCATTGCTAAGCTGTGAACCAAACTCGTCGGACATTGCGGACCTCCATTTTTCATTGGCCAAAGCTTGAACAACAGTGCGAGGTTCAACAGCAACTTTGGAAATCGCGAGAGCATATTTCGTGTTTGGTTTGACAACACCCGTCTTTGATCGCGTGGCCATGGGATGATTGTTGATGAGCGGAGGACTCGAAGTCGATGTAGCCGCAGTGGAGGACGAGTTGTTTTGAGACGAGAGTGAGGGCTATGAATTTGATGGGCCTGTATTTGATGTTGCGCTGTTGGGCCTGGACTCAGAAAAATCACGGCCCGTTAAAGACGTGTCTTGGTGGGCTGAGCTTTGCGAGTCGTCATGCGGTGGGGATGACGAGACATCAACAGTAGGCGACGACAATGGTGCCACAGGCGAAGATGCTGCGAGCGAGTGGTGAGTAGTGGTCGCCGGCGACGGAGAGGGAGACATCGCCGAGTTTAACGACTGGTTAACCGAGCTGTTGTGGCCATCGCGCGGGGGTGAAGGATCTGAGCTGGGAGCAGAGGACGGAGGAGCATCGAGGAGTGGAGCAGACACGACAGGAACCACGGACAACTGAGGACTCCAGCCTTCAACCGGTTCCGAGACTGTGGGCATGGTGGTCAATTTTTCATAAGGAAAACATGTTTCAACGAATTGAACATGTCGAGAAACATATATGCGATTGGAGATTGGTTCTAAACAGAGAAAAGCACTTTGGGTGAGAGAGTAACCCATAAAGATGCAAGAAGCAGAACATGTTTCAAGTTTGTGAGTACGATATGGACGGAGCCAAGGGAAGCGAAGACAGCCAAAAATTTTAAGTTTGGAGTAATTGGGAGCAGTACCGAAAAGGCGATTATACGGTGAAGACAGTGATAGAGTTGGAGTAGGAAGACGATTGATGAGATAGACGGCAGTAGCGAAAGCATAGGACCAGAAAGTGTTTGGGATTTTGGCTTTATGAAGGAGAGAAAGACCTGTTTCAACTATGTGTCTGTGACGTCTCTCGGCAAGTCCATTGTGTTCAGGAGTGTGAGGGGGAGACATCAAGTGGGTAATGCCGGAGGAGGCAAGGATATCTCGAAGAGCAATAAACTCCCTTCCATTGTCTGAAAATAGTGTCCCAATTTTGGTTTGAAAATGATTTTCAGTGAGTGCTTTAAAACGAATGAATGTTTCTTTGACATGGGATTTGAGTTTGAGCGGATAGAACCAAGTATAGCGAGTGAAATGGTCAACAATGATGAGATAGTGTTTAAAAGAGTCGATAGAGAGTACTGGAGAAGTCCAGAGATCCGTAAAGAGATATTGTAAAGGACGAGTGGAAGAGATAGAGGTTTGGGAGAAAGCCAACTTATGACTTTTATTTGTGAAACAATCAACGCATGACAAAGGTTGTGAAAGAGAATCTGAGAAAGGTAAAGAAAAACTGGAAATGACATTTTTGTGGATAGGAAGAGATGGATGCCCAAGTCTGGAGTGCCAATCGGAAACTGAGGTCTTGACAGTTGGTGTGGCAAAGTAGGATGTCGCAGCTGCTTTGGTGATTGGCCACTCGTAGAGCTCCTCCTTAGTCCGCACTTGGAGTAACCGGGCCCCCGAGCTGAGGTCCTTCACCTGAAACGAAGCCGGGAAAAATTCAACAGACACGTTATTGGCGTTACACAAACGATACACGGATATCAAGTTCTTTTGAATATTTGGGACATGAAGAACATTTGTGAGAGATAATTGGCGAGAGTTGGAGGGAAGAAAAGTGGAACCCGTGTTGCTGATTGGCAGGCCAGTGCCATCGCCTATGAGGACCTCTTCACCACCATTGTATTGTTGGTGAAGAGACAGATTGGCAAGATCGGACGTGAGATGATGAGTCGAGCCAGAGTGCATGATCCACGGGTTTGAGGATGACGCTTGCGCCATATTTGCACGTGGGAGCCACGCTGTTGGAGTTGGAAGAAGAGGACGCTGAGACTGGTTGGTCTGGAATTGTGGACAGCGGCGAGCTGAATGACCTTGAGTGCCACAAATTTGGCAGCGACCAAGGTATGGTTTTGAGCCACGGTTCTGACCATTGTTTTGATTAGGGCGCTGTTGATTGTTTTTGTTGGCAGTGTAGCGGTTGTTGTTGTTGTTGTTCGCATAGTTGGCCGTGATAGGAAAGGAAGCTGGAGTCGTGGTTGCTGCAGAGAGAAGTTTGGCCTCATGGTTTAAAAGCTTCGCATGGAGCTCCGTCAGAGTTGGTGGCTTCTCACGACCTTCGGTTTGGTCGGCGACAGATTTGTACTCGTCGGGGAGACCGGCGAGGATGTAGTCGATTTGATCCTCATGTGGTTCCGGGTTGTCGAGAAGAGCAAGTTGATCAAATCGAATGGTGAGGCCTTGGAAGTACTCGTCAGTGGTGCGAGTGCCCTTCTTCCAAGCCCCTAGTTGTTGTTTGAGCTGGCGGATATGTCCCCTGCTGGGGTTTGCATAAGTCGCAGCGAGAGTGCTCCAGATCTCAGCAGCGGTGGAGGCACGAGAGAGGAGAGGTTGGACCGAGACGGAGATAGCACCAAGAAGGGCGCTATAGATCAGCTTGTCCTGGCGCTTCCAAATGGTGAAAGCAGGGTTAACAGAGGTTACACCGTTTGTGGTGATGGTGGGATCCGGTTTGGTGACGGTGCCGTCAAGGTAGGGAACGAGGTCATACCCATCAAGGAGGGCATGAACTTGGCGGCTCCACATGATGGCAGAAAGTTTGGTGACGTTAGTCATGTTGATGTGGAGAAGCGACGTAGCAGTGAGAGGCACCGTTTCAGTGACGATGGTGACCTCTGGAGTGGAACCATTTGTGCCGTCGGAAGACATGATAAGAAAGTGAGAACAAGAGAGGCGGCGAAAGAATAAGAGGTTTTTAGGGATCTTATAGCTCTGATACCATATAGAGTTTATGAGAGAATGTGATGTTTATTATTAGTGACTGTCGAGGTATATATACAACAGTAAGACTTGGGGACTAGGTCTATAACATAAATACAAGATATATACTTTACATATTTAGGGATATACGATATGATTCCTCTACACATAAATCCACATATAATTTAAAAAATTGGAGAAATCACAAATATTATAGGAAAAAAGAAGGAGATTGTTGGAAAAGAGATCTGAAAACGGGCAGTACACCGAAAACATAAACTACCTACTAAATCCAACGCTAGCAAGGACAGCTCGTTTGCGTCTAAGACTTGAAACCAATTCTTAGGCTGGGGCTCGCGAACCCCACCGCAAACCGTCATAGAGATCAAACCCAACCTAGAACATTCCTCTTGGAAAAGGTAGATCATTGTAACTAGCCATCAAGGATCTGGTCACATATCAACCGTTAATCTGTTCGCAAAGTGCTGAACCCACCGGTTTGAAGCTCAATATCCGCAGCAAGACAGATCTATCGCTCACATACCACTTAGCCAAGAGAAGTCTGATCCAGATCTGCCAAAGCCTTCAACCAGCAGATCGAAGCAACATCATCTCAGATCGCCGTGAAAGAGAGAAATCGTCTGGCATTGAACGACAGACCCAACCACGCCTTACACCACCATAGAAAAAAGTGCCCACCACCTGCTTTAATCCCGGCCCATAGGCCCTAGATTGGCAAAGTTATTTCAGGTTTAGGGTTTGGGGTTTAGGGTTTAGGGTTTAGGGTTTAGGGTTAGGGTTTAGGGTTTAGGGTTTAGGGTTTAGGGTTTAGGGTTTAGGGTTCAGGGCTTGGGGTTTAAGGTTTGGGGTTTAGGGTTTAGGTTTGTAGTTGGCGGATTGGGGTAAGCCATGAACTTAAAAATAAGCCAATAAAAAAATTTCATATTTTAATTGGAATTTATAATTTCATATGTTCATATTAAACCCCTTCTTCCTATTCTTTCCACGAAATATTCCGCCAAAATTTTTTCCGTCAAAAATCTTCTCGCCAAAATTTTCCGACATAAAGTTTCCCGCCCAAAAGTTTTTGACAAAAATTTTCACGCCAAAATATTTTTCACCAAAAAAATTGCTACAGAAATTTTCCCGCCAAATTTTATTTTTGACCTAAATAGTACAGGAAATTTGACACATAAATCGACATATAATTTAAAAATAGGAGAAATCACAAATATTATAGGAAAAAAGAAGGAGACTGTTGGAAAAGAGATCTGAAAACGGGCAGTACACCGAAAACATCAATTACCTACTAAATCATACGCTAGCAAGGACAGCTCGTTTGCGACTAAGACTTGACACCAATTCTTAGGCTGGAGCTCGCGAACCCCACCGCAAACCGTCATAGAGATCAAACCCAACCTAGAACTTTCCTCTT
>NW_006238915.1:25962-26267 GCF_000375325.1 Capsella rubella | reverse complement strand
GTAACTAGCCACCAAGGATCTGGTCACAGATCAACCGTTAATCTGTTCGCAAAGTGCTAAACCCAACGGCTTGAAGCTCAATTTCCGCAGCAAGACAGATCTATCGCGCACATGCCACTTAGCCAAGAGAAGTCTGATCCAGATCCGCCAAAGCCTTCAACCAGCAGATCGAAGCAACATCATCTCAGGTCGCCGTGAAAGAGAGAAATCGTCTGGCATTGAACGACAGATCCAACCACGCCTTACACCAGCATAGAAGAAAAGCGCCCACCACCTGCTTTAATCCCTGCCCATAGGCCCTAGAT
>NW_006238915.1:24071-25862 GCF_000375325.1 Capsella rubella | reverse complement strand
GTTTGCAGTTGGCGGTTTGGGGTAAGCCATGAACTTAAAAATAAGCCAACAAAAAATTTCATATTTTAATTGGAATTTATAATTTCATATTTTCATATTAAACTCCTTCTTCCTATTCTTTCCACGAAATTTCCCGCCAAAATATTTTCCGTCAAAAATTTTCCCACCAAAATTTTCTGACAAAAAGCTTCCCGCCCAAAAGTTTTTGACAAAAATTTTCACGCCAAAATATTTTTCCCGCCAAATTTTATTTTTGACCGAAATAGTACAGGAAATTTGACACATAAATCCACATATAATTTAAAAAATTGGAGAAATCACAAATATTGTAGGAAAAAAGAAGGAGATTGTTGGAAAAGAGATCTGAAAACGGGCAGTACACCGACAACATAAACTACCTACTAAATCCAACGCTAGCAAGGACAGCTCGTTTGCGTCTAAGACTTGACACCAATTCTTAGGCTGGGGCTCGCGAACCCCACCGCAAATCTTCATAGAGATCAAACCCAACCTAGAACTTTCCTCTTGGAAAAAGTAGCTCACTGTAACTAGCCACCAAGGATCTGGTCACATATCAACCGTTACTCTGTTCGCAAAGTGCTGAACCCACCGGTTTGAAGCTCAATATCCGCAGCAAGACAGATCTATCGCTCACATACCACATAGCCAAGAGAAGTCTGATACAGATCTGCCAAAGCCTTCAACCAGCAGATCGAAGCAACATCATCTCAGATCGCCGTGAAAGAGAGAAATCGTCTAGCATTGAACGACAGACCCAACCACGCCTTACACCACCATAGAAGAAAAGTGCCCACCACCTGCTTTAATCCCAGCCCATAGGCCCTAGATTGGCAAAGTTATTTCAGGTTTAGGGTTTGGGGTTTAGGGTTTAGGGTTTAGGGTTAGGGTTTAGGGTTTAGTATTTAGGGTTAAGGGCTTGGGGTTTAGGGTTTGGGGTTTAGGGTTTAGGGTTTGCAATTGGCGGTTTGGGGTAAGCCATGAACTTAAAAATAAGCCAATCAAAAAATTTCATATTTTAATTGGAATTTATAATTTTCATATTTTCATATTAAACCCCTTCTTCCTATTCTTTCCACGAAATTTCCCGCCAAAATATTCCGACAAAAAGTTTCCCGCCCAAAAGTTTTTGACAAAGATTTTTACGCCAAAATATTTCTCACCAAAACAATTTCGACAAAAATTTTCCCGCCAAATTTTATTTTTGACCGAAATAGTACAGGAAATTTGACACATAAATCGACATATAATTTAAAAAATTGGAGAAATCACAAATATTATAAGAAAAAAGAAGGAGACTGTTGGAAAAGAGATCTGAAACTGGGCAGTACACCGAAAACATAAACTACCTACTAAATCATACGCTAGCAAGGACAGCTCGTTTGCGACTAAGACTTGACACCAATTCTTAGGCTGGAGCTCGCGAACCCCACCGCAAACCGTCATAAAGATCAAACCCAACCTAGAACTTTCCTCTTGGAAAAGGTAGATCACCGTAACTAGCCATCAAGGATCTGGTCACAGATCAACCGTTAATCTGTTCGCAAAGTGCTGAACCCACCTGTTTGAAGCTCAATTTCCGCAGCAAGACAGATCTATCGCTCACATGCCACTTAGCGAAGAGAAGTCTGATCCAGATCCGCCAAAAGCCTTCAACCAGCAGATCGAAGCAACATCATCTCAGGTCGCCGTGAAAGAGAGAAATTGTCTGGCATTGAACGACAGATCCAACCACGCCTTACACCACCATAGAAGAAAAGCGCCCACCACCTG
>NW_006238915.1:22860-23625 GCF_000375325.1 Capsella rubella | reverse complement strand
GGAAATTTAGTACAAAAATCGACATATAATTTAAAAAATAGGAGAAATCACAAATATTATAGGAAAAAAGAAGGAGACTTATGGAAACGAGTTCTGAAAACGGGCAGTACACCGAAAACATAAACTACCTACTAAATCCAACGCTAGCAAGGTACGCTCGTTTGCGACTAAGACTTGACACAAATTCTTAGGCCCTAAATTGGCAAAGCTATTTAAGGTTTAGCGTTTGGGGTTTAGGCTTTAGGGTTAGGGTTTAGGGTTTAGGGTTAGGGTTTAGGGTTTAGGGTTTAAGGTTTAGGGTTTGGGGTTTAGGATTTGGGGTTTAAGATTTAGGGTTTGCAGTTGGCGGTTTGGGGTAAGCCATGAACTTAAAAATAAGCCAATCAAAAAATTTCATATTTTAATTGCAATTTATAATTTCATATTTTCATATTAAACCCCTTCTTCCTATTCTTTCCACGAAATTTCCCGCCAAAAATTTTTCCGTCAAAAAGTTCCCTCCCAAAAGTTTTTGACAAAAATTTTCCCGCCAAATTTAGTTTTGTCCGAAATAGTATAGGAAAATTGACACATAAAATGACATATAATTTAAAAAATAGGAGAAAATCACAAATATTATAGGAAAAAAGAAGGAGACTGTTGGAAAAGAGATCTGAAAACGGGCAGTACACAGAAAACATAAACTACCTACTAAATCCGACGCTAGCAAGGACAGCTCGTTTGTGACTAAGACTTGACACCAATTCTTAGGCTGGAGCTCGCGAA
>NW_006238915.1:22348-22760 GCF_000375325.1 Capsella rubella | reverse complement strand
CAAACCGTCACAGAGATCAAACCCAACCTAGAACTTTCCTCTTGGAAAAGGTAGATCACCGTAACTAGCCATCAAGGATCCGGTCACAGATCAACCGTTAATCTGTTCGCAAAGTGCTGAACCCACAGGTTTGAAGCTCAATTTCCGCAGCAAGACAAATCTATCGCTCACATGCCACTTAGCCAAGAGAAGTCTGATCCAGCTCCGCCAAAGCCTTCAACCAGCAGATCGAAACTACATCATCTCAGATCGCCGTGAAAGAAAGAAATCGTCTGGCATTGAACGACAGACCCAACCACGACTTACACCACCATAGAAGAAAAGCGCCCACCACCTGCTTTAATCCCTGCCCATAGGCCCTAGATTGGCATAGCTGTTTCATGTTTAGGGTTTGGGGTTTAGGGTTTAGGGT
>NW_006238915.1:21861-22098 GCF_000375325.1 Capsella rubella | reverse complement strand
GCCAAAATTTTTTCCGTCAAAAATTTTTCCGCCAAAATTTTCCGACAAAAATTTCCCGCCCAAAAGTTTGACAAAAATTTTTACGCCAAAATATTTTTCACCAAAACAATTTCGACAGAAATTTTCCAGCCAAATTTTATTTTTGACCGAAATAGTACAGAAAATTTGACACATAAATCCACATATAATTTAAAAAATAGGAGAAATCACAAATATAATAGGAAAAAAGAAGGAGAC
>NW_006238915.1:21063-21707 GCF_000375325.1 Capsella rubella | reverse complement strand
AAACCCAACCTAGAAATTTCCTCTTGGAAAAGGTAGATCATCGTAACTAGCCATCAAGGATCTGGTCACAGATCAACCGTTAATCTGTTCGCAAAGTGCTGAACCCACCGGCTTGAAGCTCAATTTCCGCAGCAAGACAGATCTATCGCTCACATGCCACTTAGCCAAGAGAAGTCTGATCCAGATCCACCAAAGCCTTCAACCAGCAGATCGAAGCAACATCATCTCAGGTCGTCGTGAAAGAGAGAAATCGTCTGGCATTGAACGACAGATCCAACCACGCCTTACACCACAATAGAAGAAAAGTACCTACCACCTGCTTTAATCCCTGCCCATAGGCCCTAGATTGGCAAAGTTATTTAAGGTTTAGGGTTTGGGGTTTAGGGTTTAGGGTTAGGGTTTAGGGTTTAGGGTTTAGGGCTTGGGTTTAGGGGTTGGGGTTTAGGGTTTAGGGTTTGCAGTTGGCGTTTTGGGGTAAGCCATCAACTTAAAAATAAGCCAATCAAAAAATTTCATATTTTAATTGGAATTTATAATTTCATATTTTCATATTAAACCCCTTCTTACTATTCTTTCCACGAAATTTCCCGCCAAAATTTTTTCCGTCAAAAATTTTTCCGCCAAAATTTTCTGACAAAAAGTTT
>NW_006238915.1:16426-16920 GCF_000375325.1 Capsella rubella | reverse complement strand
GTTGGAAAAGAGATCTGAAAACGGGCAATACACCGAAAACATAAACTACCTACTAAATCCAACGCTAGCAAGGACAGCTCGTTTGCGACTAAGACTTGACACCAATTCTTAGGCTGGGGCTCGCGAACCCCACCGCAAACCGTCATAAAGATCAAACCCAACCTAGAACTTTCCTCTTGGAAAAGGTAGATCACCGTAACTAGCCATCAAGGATCTGGTCACAGATCAACCGTTAATCTGTTCGCAAAGTGCTGAACCCACCGGTTTGAAGCTCAATTTCCGCAGCAAGACAGATCTATCGCTCACATGCCACTTAGCGAAGAGAAGTCTGATCCAGATCCGCCAAAGCCTTCAACCAGCAGATCGAAGCAACATCATCTCAGGTCGCCGTGAAAGAGAGAAATCGTCTGGCATTGAACGACAGATCCAACCACGCCTTACACCACCATAGAAGAAAAGCGCCCACCACCAGCCTTAATCCCTGCCCATAGGCC
>NW_006238915.1:16049-16326 GCF_000375325.1 Capsella rubella | reverse complement strand
GGGTTTAGGGTTTAGGGCTTGGGTTTAGGGTTTGGGGTTTAGGGTTTAGGGTTTGCAGTTGGCGGTTTGGGGTAAGCCATGAACTTAAAAATAAGCCAATCAAAAAATTTCATATTTTAATTGGAATTTATAATTTCATATTTTCATATTAAACCCCTTCTTCCTATTCTTTCCACGAAATTTCCCGCCAAAATTTTTTCCGACAAAAATTTCCCGCCCAAAAGTTTGACAAAAATTTTTACGCCAAAATATTTTTCACCATAAAAATTTCGACAGA
>NW_006238915.1:15663-15949 GCF_000375325.1 Capsella rubella | reverse complement strand
AAGAAGGAGACTTTTGGAAAAGAGTTCTGAAAACGGGCAGTACACCGAAAACATAAACTACCTACTAAATCCAACACTAGCAAGGTAAGCTCGTTTGCGACTAAGACTTGACACCAATTCTTAGGCCCTAAATTGGCAAAGCTATTTAAGGTTTAGCGTTTGGGGTTAGGGTTAAGGGTTAGGGTTTAGGGTTTAGGGTTTAGGGTTTAGGGTTTAGGGTTAAGGGTTTGGGGTTTAGGATTTGGGGTTTAAGATTTAAGGTTTGCAGTTGGCGGTTTGGGGTTTG
>NW_006238915.1:14858-15563 GCF_000375325.1 Capsella rubella | reverse complement strand
CTTTCCACGAAATTTCCCGCCAAAATTTTTCCGTCAAAAAGTTCACGCCCAAAAGTTTTTGACAAAAATTTTCCCGCCAAATTTTATTTTTGACCGAAATTGTACAGGAAATTTGACATATAAATTGACATATAATTTAAAAAATAGGAGAAAATCACAAATATTATAGGAAAAAAGAAGGAGACTGTTGGAAAAGAGATCTGAAAACGGGCAGTACACAGAAAACATAAATTACCTACTAAATCCAACGCTAGCAAGGACAGCTCGTTTGTGACTAAGACTTGACACCAATTCTTAGGCTGGAGCTCGCGAACCCCACCGCAAACCGTGACAGAGATCAAACCCAACCTAGAACTTTCCTCTTGGAAAAGGTAGATCACCGTAACTAGCCATCAAGGATCTGGTCACAGATCAACCGTTAATCTGTTCGCAAAGTGCTGAACCCACCGGTTTGAAGCTCAATTTCTGCAGCAAGACAAATCTATCGCTCACATGCCACTTAGCCAAGAGAAGTCTGATCCAGCTCCGCCAAAGCCTTCAACTAGCTGATCGAAGCAAAATCATCTTAGGTCGCCGTGAAAGAGAGAAATCATCTGGCATTGAACGACAGATCCAACCACGCCTTACAACACCATAGAAGAAAAGCGCCCACCACCTGATTTAATCCCTGCCCATATGCCCTAGATTGGCAAAGCTATTTAAGGT
>NW_006238915.1:13616-14758 GCF_000375325.1 Capsella rubella | reverse complement strand
TAAATTTTCCCGCCAAATTTTATTTTTGACCGAAATAGTACATAAAATTTGACACATAAATCCACATATAATTTAAAAAATAGGAGAAATCACAAATATAATTGGAAAAAAGAAGGAGACTGTTGGAAAAGAGATCTGAAAACGGGCAGTACACCGAAAACATAAACTACCTACTAAATCCAACGCTAGCAAGGACAGCTCGTTTGCGACTAAGACTTGACACCAATTCTTAAGCTGGGGCTCGCGAACCCCACCGCAAACCGTCATAAAGATCAAACCCAACCTAGAAATTTCCTCTTGGAAAAGGTAGATCATCGTAACTAGCCATCAAGGATCTTGTCACAGATCAACCGTTAATCTGTTCGCAAAGTGCTGAACCCACCGGTTTGAAGCTCAATTTCCGCAGCAAGACAAATCTATCGCTCACATGCCACTTAGCCAAGAGAAGTATGATTCAGCTCCGCCAAAGCCTTCAACCAGCAGATCAAAGCAACATCATCTCAGGTCGCCGTGAAAGAGAGTTATCATCTGGCATTGAATGACAGATCCAACCACGCCTTACACCACCATAGAAGAAAAGCGCCCACCACCTGCGTTAATCCCTGCCCATAGGCCCTAGATTGGCAAAGCTATTTAAGGTTTAGGGATTGGGGTTTAGGGTTTACTGTTTAGGGTTTAGGGTTTAGGGTTTAGGGTTTAGGGTTTTGGGTTTAGGGTTTAGGGTTTGCAGTTGGCGGTTTGGGGTAAGCCATGAACTTAAAAATAAGCCAATCAAAAATTTTCATATTTTAATTGGAATTTATAATTTCATATTTTCATATTAAACCCCTTCTTCCTATTCCGACAAAAATTTTCTCGCCAAAATTTTCCGACAAAAAGTTTCCCGCCCAAAAGTTTTTGACAAAAATTTTCACGCCAAAATATTTTTCACCAAAAAAATTGCGACAGAAATTTTCCCGCCAAATTTTATTTTTGACCGAAATAGTACAGGAAATTTGACACATAAATCGACATATAATTTAAAAATAGGAGAAATCACAAATATTATAGGAAAAAAGAAGGAGACTGTTGGAAAAGAGATCTGAAAACGGGCAGTACACCGAAAACATAAATTACCTACTAAATCCAACGCTAGCAAGGAC
>NW_006238915.1:13011-13516 GCF_000375325.1 Capsella rubella | reverse complement strand
GAAATCGTCTGGCATTGAACGACAGATCCAACCACGCCTTACACCACCATAGAAGAAAAGCGCCCACCACCTGCCTTAATCCCTGCCCATAGGCCCTAGATTGGCAAAGCTATTTCAGGTTTAGGGTTTAGGGTTTAGGGTTAGGGTTTAGGGTTTAGGGTTAAGGGTTAAGGGTTTAGGGTTTAGGGCTTGGGTTTAGGGTTTGGGGTTTAGGGTTTAGGGTTTGCAGTTGGCGGTTTGGGGTAAGCCATGAACTTAAAAATAAGCCAATCAGAAAATTTCATATTTTAATTGGAATTTATAATTTCATATTTTCATATTAAACCCCTTCTTCCTATTCTTTCCACGAAATTTCCCGCCAAAATTTTTTCCGTCAAAAATTTTCCCGCCAAAATTTTCTGACAAAAAGTTTCCCGCCCAAAAGTTTTTGACAAAAATTTTCAGGCCAAAATATTTTTCACTAAAAAAATTTCGACAAAAATTTTCCCGCCAAATTTTATTTTTG
>NW_006238915.1:12592-12911 GCF_000375325.1 Capsella rubella | reverse complement strand
ACAGGAAATTTAGTACAAAAATCGACATATAATTTAAAAGATAGGAGAAATCACAAATATTATAGGAAAAAAGAAGGAGACTTTTGGAAAAGAGTTCTGAAAACGGGCAGTACACCGAAAACATAAACTACCTACTAAATCCAACGCTAGCAAGGTAAGCTCGTTTGCGACTAAGACTTGACACCAATTCTTAGGCCCTAAATTGGCATAGCTATTTAAGGTTTAGCGTTTGGGGTTTAGGGTTTAGGGTTAGGGTTTAGGGTTTAGGTTTTAGGGTTTAGGGTTTAGGGTTTAGGGTTTAGGGCTTGGGGTTTAGGAT
>NW_006238915.1:11197-12313 GCF_000375325.1 Capsella rubella | reverse complement strand
AAAATAGGAGAAAATCACAAATATTATAGGAAAAATGAAGGAGACTGTTGGAAAAGAGATCTGAAAACGGGCAGTACACAGAAAACATAAACTACCTACTAAATCCAACGCTAGCAAGGACAGCTCGTTTGTGACTAAGACTTGACACCAATTCTTAGGCTGGAGCTCGCGAACCCCACCGCAAACCGTCACAGAGATCAAACCCAACCTAGAACTTTCCTCTTGGAAAAGGTAGATCACCGTAACTAGCCATCAAGGATCTGGTCACAGATCAACCGTTAATCTGTTCGCAAAGTGCTGAACCCACCGGTTTGAAGCTCAATTTCTGCAGCAAGACAAATCTATCGCTCACATGCCACTTAGCCAAGAGAAGTCTGATCCAGCTCCGCCAAAGCCTTCAACCAGCTGATCGAAACAAAATCATTTTAGGTCGCCGTGAAAGAGAGAAATCATCTGGCATTGAACGACAGATCAACCCACGCCTTACACCACCATAGAAGAAAAGCGCCCACCACCTGATTTAATCCCTGCCCATAGGCCCTAGATTGGCAAAGCTATTTAAGGTTTAGGGTTTGGGGTTTAGGGTTTAAGGTTTAGGGTTAGGGTTTAGGGTTTAGGGTTTAGGGTTTAGGGTTTAGGGTTTAGGGTTTAGGGTTTAGGGCCTTGGGTTTAGGGTTTGGGGTTTAGGGTTTAGGGTTTGCAGTTGGCGGTTTGGCGTAAGCCATGAACTTAAAAATAAGCTAATCAAAAAATTTCATATTTTAATTGGAATTTATAATTTCATATTTTCATATTAAACCCCTTCTTCCTATTCTTTCCACGTAATTTCCCGCCAAAATTTTTTCCGTCAAAAATTTTCCCGCCAAAATTTTCCGACAAAAATTTCCCGCCCAAAAGTTTGACAAAAATTTTTACGCCAAAATATTTTTCACCAAAAAAATTTCGACAGAAATTTTCCCGCCAAATTTTATTTTTGACCGAAATAGTATAGAAAATTTGACATATAAATCCACATATAATTTAAAAAATAGGAGAAATCACAAATATAATAGGAAAAAAGAAGGAGACTTATGGAAAAGAGTTCTGAAAACGGGCAGTACACCGAAAACATAAACT
>NW_006238915.1:10750-11008 GCF_000375325.1 Capsella rubella | reverse complement strand
GTTTAAGATTTAGGGTTTGCAGTTGGCGGTTTGGGGTAAGCCATGAACTTAAAAATAAGCCAATCAAAAATTTCATATTTTAATTGGAATTTATAATTTCATATTTTCATATTAAACCCCTTCTTCCTATTCTTTCCACGAAATTTCCCGCCAAAATTTTTCCGTCAAAAAGTTCCCGCCCAAAAGTTTTTGACAAAAATTTTCCCGCCAAATTTTATTTTTGACCGAAATAATACAGGAAATTTGACACATAAATTG
>NW_006238915.1:9695-10650 GCF_000375325.1 Capsella rubella | reverse complement strand
AAAATCACAAATATTATAGGAAAAAGAAGGAGACTGTTGGAAAAGAGATCTGAAATCGGGCAGTACACAGAAAACATAAACTACCTACTAAATCCAACGCTAGCAAGGACAGCTCGTTTGTGACTAAGACTTGACACCAATTCTTAGGCTGGAGCTCGCGAACCCCACCGCAAACCGTCACAGATATCAAACCCAACCTAGAACTTTCCTCTTGGAAAAGGTAGATCACCGTAACTAGCCATCAAGGATCTGGTCACAGATCAACCGTTAATCTGTTCGCAAAGTGCTGAACCCACCGGTTTATAGCTCAATTTCCGCAGCAAGACAAATCTATCGCTCACATGCCACTTATCCAAGAGAAGTCTGATCCAGCTCCGCCAAAGCCTTCAACCAGCTAATCGAAGCAAAATCATCTTAGGTCGCCGTGAAAGAAAGAAATCATCTGGCATTGAACGACAGATCCAACCACGCCTTACACAACCATAGAAGAAAAGCGCCCACCACCTGCTTTAATCCCTGCCCATAGGCCCTAGATTGGCAAAGCTATTTAAGGTTTAGGGTTTGGGGTTTAGGGTTTAGGGTTAGGGTTTAGGGTTTAGGGTTTAGGGTTTAGGGTTTAGGGTTTAGGGTTTAGGGTTTAGGGTTTAGGGCTTGGGGTTTAGGGTTTGGGGTTTAGGATTTAGGGTTGGCAGTTGGCGGTTTGGGGTAAGCCATGAACTTAAAAATAAGCCAATCAAAAAATTCCATATTTTAATTGGAATTTATAATTTCATATTTTCATATTAAACCCCTTCTTCCTATTCTTTCCACGAAATTTCCCGCCAAAATTTTTCCGTCAAAAATTTTTCTACCAAATTTTTCTGACAAAAATTTCCCGCCCAAAAGTTTGACAAAAATTTTTACGCCAAAATATACCAAAAAAATTTCGACAGAAATTTTCCCGCCAAATTTTATT
>NW_006238915.1:9077-9555 GCF_000375325.1 Capsella rubella | reverse complement strand
AACTACCTACTAAATCCAACGCTAGCAAGGACAGCTCGTTTGCGACTAAGACTTGTCACCAATTCTTAGGCTGGGGCTCGCGAACCCCACCGCAAACCGTCACAGAGATCAAACCCAACCTATAACTTTCCTCTTGGAAAAGGTAGATCACCGTAACTAGCCATCAAGGATCTGGTCACAGATCAACCGTTAATCTGTTCGCAAAGTGCTGAACCCACCGGTTTGAAGCTCAATTTCCGCAGCAAGACAGATCTATCGCTCACATGCAACTTAGCGAAGAGAAGTCTGATCCAGATCCGCCAAAGCCTTCAACCAGCAGATCAAAGCAACATCATCTCAGGTCGCCGTGAAAGAGAGAAATTGTCTGGCATTGAATGACAGATCTAACCACGCCTTACACCACCATAGAAGAAAAGCGCCCACCACCTGCCTTAATCCCTGCCCATAGGCCCTAGATTGGCAAAGCTATTTCAGGTTT
>NW_006238915.1:8483-8977 GCF_000375325.1 Capsella rubella | reverse complement strand
GTTTCCCGCCCAAAAGTTTTTGAAAAAAATTTTCACGCCAAAATATTTTTCACCAAAAAAATTTCGACAAAAATTTTCCCGCCAAATTTTATTTTTGACCGCAATAGTACAGGAAATTTAGTACAAAAATCGACATATAATTTAAAAAATAGGAGAAATCACAAATATTATAGGAAAAAAGAAGGAGACTTATGGAAAAGAGTTCTGAAAACGGGCAGTACACCGAAAACATAAACTACCTACTAAATCCAACGCTAGCAAGGTAAGCTCGTTTGCGACTAAGACTTGACACCAATTCTTAGGCCCTAAATTGGCAAAGCTATTTAAGGTTTAGCGTTTGGGGTTTAGGGTTTAGGGTTAGGGTTTAGGGTTTAGGGTTTAGGGTTTGGGGTTTAGGATTTGGGGTTTAAGATTTAGGGTTTGCAGTTGGCGGTTTGGGGTAAGCCATGAACTTAAAAATAAGCCAATCAAAAAATTTCATATTTTAATTGGAA
>NW_006238915.1:8065-8383 GCF_000375325.1 Capsella rubella | reverse complement strand
CCAACGCTAGCAAGGACAGCTCGTTTGCGACTAAGACTTGACACCAATTCTTAGGCTGGAGCTCGCGAACCCCACCGCAAACCGTCACATAGATCAAACCCAACCTAGAACTTTCCTCTTGGAAAAGGTAAATCACCGTAACTAGCCATCAAGGATCTGGTCACAGATCAACCGTTAATCTGTTCGCAAAGTGCTGAACCCACCGGTTTGAAGCTCAATTTCCGCAGCAAGACAAATCTATCGCTCACATGCCACTTAGCCAAGAGAAGTCT
Source organism: Capsella rubella (assembly GCF_000375325.1). Taxonomy (NCBI): domain Eukaryota; kingdom Viridiplantae; phylum Streptophyta; class Magnoliopsida; order Brassicales; family Brassicaceae; genus Capsella; species Capsella rubella. The sequence goes on along the minus strand of NW_006238915.1, from coordinate 8,111 downwards.
GATCCAGCTCCGCCAAAGCCTTCAACCAGCTGATCGAAGCAAAATC
>NW_006238915.1:6694-7706 GCF_000375325.1 Capsella rubella | reverse complement strand
AAACCAAAAATAAGCCAATCAAAAAATTTCATATTTTAATTGGAATTTATAATTTCATATTTTCATATTAAACCCCTTCTTCCTATTCTTTCCACGAAATTTCCCGCCAAAATTTTTTCCGTCAAAAAGTTCCCGCCCAAAAGTTTTTGACAAAAATTTTCCCGCCAAATTTTATTTTTGACCGAAATAATACAGGAAATTTGACACATAAATTGACATATAATTTAAAAAATAGGAGAAAATCACAAATATTATAATAAAAAAGAAGGAGACTGTTGGAAAAGAGATCTGAAAACGGGCAGTACACAGAAAACATAAACTACCTACTAAATCCAACGCTAGCAAGGACAGCTCGTTTGTGACTAAGACTTGACACCAATTCTTAGGCTGGAGCTCGTGAACCCCACCGCAAACCGTCACAGAGATCAAACCCAACCTAGAACTTTCCTCTTGGAAAAGGTAGATCACCGTAACTAGCCATCAAGGATCTGGTCACAGATCAACCGTTAATCTGTTCGCAAAGTGCTGAACCCACCGGTTTGAAACTCAATTTCCACAGCAAGACAAATCTATCGCTCACATGCCACTTAGCCAAGAGAAGTCTGATCCAGCTCCGCCAAAGCCTTCAACTAGCTGATCGAAACAACATCATCTCAGATCGCCGTGAAAGAGAGAAATCGTCTGGCATTGAACGACAGATCCAACCACGCCTTACACCACCTTAGAAGAAAAGCGCCCACCACCTGCTTTAATCCCTGCCCATAGGCCCTAGATTGGCAAAGCTATTTAAGGTTTAGGGTTTAGGGTTTAGGGTTAGGGTTTAGGGTTTAGGGTTTAGGGTTTAGGGTTAAGGGTTTAGGGTTTAGGGTTTAGGGCTTGGGTTTAGGGTTTGGGGTTTAGGGTTTAGGGTTTGCAGTTGGCGGTTTGGGGTAAGCCATGAACTTAAAAATAAGCCAATCAAAAAATTTCATATTTTAATTGGAATTTATAATTTTCATATTTTCATATTAAA
>NW_006238915.1:5933-6327 GCF_000375325.1 Capsella rubella | reverse complement strand
ACTTGACACCAATTCTTAGGCCCTAAATTGGCAAAGCTATTTAAGGTTTAGCGTTTGGGGTTTAGGGTTTAGGGTTAGGGTTTAGGGTTTAGGGTTTAGGGTTTAGGGCTTGGGGTTTAGGATTTGGGGTTTAAGATTTAGGGTTTGCAGTTGGCGGTTTGGGGTAAGCCATGAACTTAAAAATAAGACAATCAAAAAATTTCATATTTTAATTGGAATTTATAATTTCATATTTTCATATTAAACCCCTTCTTCCTATTCTTTCCACCAAATTTCCCGCCAAAATTTTTTCCGTCAAAAAGTTCACGCCCAAAAGTTTTTGACAAAACTTTTCCCGCCAAATTTTATTTTTGACCGAAATAGTACAGGAAATTTGACACATAAATTGACATAT
>NW_006238915.1:5307-5833 GCF_000375325.1 Capsella rubella | reverse complement strand
AGACTGTTAGAAAAGAGATCTGAAAACGGGCAGTACACCGAAAACATAAACTACCTACTAAATCCAACGCTAGCAAGGACAGCTCGTTTGCGACTAAGACTTGACACCAATTCTTAGGCTGGGGCTCGCGAACCCCACCGCAAACCGTCATAAAGATCAAACCCAACCTAGAACTTTCCTCTTGCAAAAGGTAGATCACCGTAACTAGCCATCAAGGATCTGGTCACAGATCAACCGTTAATCTGTTCGCAAAGTGCTGAACCCACCTGTTTGAAGCTCAATTTCCGCAGCAAGACAGATCTATCGCTCACATGCCACTTAGCGAAGAGAAGTCTGATCCAGATCCGCCAAAGCGTTCAACCAGCAGATCGAAGCAACATCATCTCTGGTCGCCGTGAAAGAGAGAAATCATCTGGCATTGAACGACAGATCCAACCACGCCTTACACCACCATAGAAGAAAAGCGCCCACCACCTGCCTTAATCCCTGCCCATAGGCCCTAGATTGGCAAAGCTATTTCAGGTTT
>NW_006238915.1:0-406 GCF_000375325.1 Capsella rubella | reverse complement strand
GGTTTAGGGTTTGGGGTTTAGGGTTTAGGGTTTGCAGTTGGCGGTTTGGGGTAAGCCATGAACTTAAAAATAAGCCAATCAAAAAATTTCATATTTTAATTGGAATTTATAATTTCATATTTTCATATTAAACCCCTTCTTCCTATTCTTTACACGAAATTTCCCGCCAAAATTTTTTCAGTCAAAAATTTTCCCGCCAAAATTTTCTGACAAAAAGTTTCCCGCCCAAAAGTTTTTGACAAAAATTTTCACGCCAAAATATTTTTCACGAAAAAAATTTCGACAGAAATTTTTCCCGCCAAATTTTATTTTTGACCGCAATAGTACAGGAAATTTAGTACAAAAATCGACATATAATTTAAAAAATAGGAGAAATCACAAATATTATAGGACAAAAGAAGGAGAC